>NC_058409.1:12287018-12564325 GCF_002201575.2 Neomonachus schauinslandi
AAGAAGAAGAAGAAGAAGAAGAAGAAGAAGAAGAAGAAGAAGAAGAAAAGTGCACCTGAAAGCAAGGATTCCCAAATTAAACAGAATGGGATACCTCTTTCAATTGCCAAGCAGAAGCCTCCAAAATGTTTCAAAATACCAAAATAGTTTCATTGAAGATTCATTGCAAAAGGCTAATGGAAAACTGAAGATGTAAGAGGTACCTAAAACGAGACTGTAAGACTTGCTAACTCTTACTACTCCCCTCTTTTTCTTCCTTTAAGTACTCATCCTACTAATCCTCTGTCTGAATTGTTTTCCCATTCTGAAAGGACTACACAACCATAATCAAAAGTCTACCAAGTTAATGGCCTTGCAGATACCCCCATACCTACCTTCACAGGAGGGCCCCCATACAGTCCCTTCTCAGAGTTTATGAAACTGAGGGACATTCTTGTAAATGGCTATGTTATTCCCTTAAACAACCAAAGGGAAACTCTGGTAGATACCAGAACCTACACAGGGGATCCTGGAAAAAATGGCAGAAGGCAGCAAAGGGTGAAAATTCTGACCAGAATCAGTTCCTCTGAATCTCTGTTTATAGTGTCCAGTCTAAAGAGGAAAAGAAAATTTCAAGTTGTCTCTTCCCCTCCAAATTCAGACCCATAAGTTATTGATCTTTTCTCTTCCAGGGATAGCAATTGTCTTATTTTACATGAAAGGGCTTGGCTTTTTGCCTGCCTAGGACATGCAGGTTATTGGTTCTTTCTTCTGGCTATCTTTGGAAGTGACTCTGAAGGGAAGTTAGTATCCTTTGCACCCTCTTTGGTGACCGCTCTTACACCCAAGAGGAATTAGTCAGTACTGCCAGAAATATTTAAAGTTACAACGTCGTACCCAGAGGAAAAGAAGCAAATTGAAGATGATGTACTTGGAGAGGTAGATCAACCTGTTATTTAAATTACAACCCAATTTTTTGAGGAATTGAGAGTAACTGTCCTTATCTTACAAATCTTTTGCAAGGCAAAAATCAGCTCTAGAGGCAATTCAAAATTAAACTATTCCTTTCTCCAATTGCAAAACATCTGTTATCTCAAAAGGTTTTTAAATTATCGGACTAGGAAAGCAAAGTCCTTCTTGGAGGAACTTGCCTTCTTTCTCTGTCCCTTGAAGTTATAAATCTTGTCATATCTTTGAAATAGAAACATAGGCCCCAACTGCCTGAGACAGTAGTGGGGAAAAGGGAAAAGAGGCCTTTTTAAAATAAAAACTACCAAAGGGACTCTTGTGCCCAAACTCTAGCACAACCTCCTCAAGATTAATTGCAGGGACAAATACAAATCTTAAAAATCTTCTCCACACATATTAAATAGAAAAAGTTTTAGAGATCTAGACAAGTAAACTTAACTTATATCCATCTGCCAGAGAAAGTCATTTGGGACCAACTTCTTTTATATGAGTTTTGTACCTATTTTATGTCATGGCTTTAAATTTAAAGCCAAAGCCATAAGGTCTCTGTTTCCATCTGTATGTTCATATGTGTCTATATATGTGTGCTAATGTCACCGAACCAACGTGAGTTCACTCCTTGGTGAGTCAGAAACTGCTCCAGGTTGAATTGTCTCACGGAGAAAATTTATTTGCAACAAATAAGGAGATCACGGGGAATAGCTTTCAAAGCCATGACTTTCTGCGCAAGGGTGGCTGGATTCCTTTTGTTTGGTGTTAGGATGAATATTTAGATGGGGAAGCCTGGTCATCCTGTGCAGAGGTGGGCATAAGGTCACGCATGCGCCTCAAGGAAACATGTCTATACACCCATTGTATATTATGCAGATGAGGCGTGTCCTCCTTGGGCGGAGGTCTAGTACTAAATGAGGTGAAGGTAGCCATCCTCATTCTAGAGGTCACTCTTTGGTCCATCTGTGCAAGCAGGGGTCAGGTGTTAAGATCACACTGGTCTGGGAGGGGCGGAGCAAGATGGCGGAGGAGTAGGAGACCTGGATTTCGTCTCCTCTCAGGAATTCAGCTGGATAGGGATCAAACCGTTCTGAACACCTACAAACTCAACAGGAGGTCGAAGAAAAGAAGAGCAACAACTCTCTCATCAGAAAAGCGACCACTTTCTGGAAGGTAGGACGTGCGGAGAAGTGAATCCGAGGCGATATTCGGGAGGATAGACGGCGGGGGAGGGGCCTCCGGCGGCCGCTTCTGGCAAGTGATAGAGCCGCGGAGCACAAAATCGGAACTTTTAAAAGTCTGCTCCGCTGAGGGACGTCACTCTGGTGGCTAAGCGGGGGGTGGAACCCTCCGGGACAGTGTGGTCTCAGGACCCTCAGGGTCACAGAAAGACCGGGGGTGACTGAGTGTGGCAGAGCTCCCAGGTATCGGAGCAGGGAAGCCGGCTGCAGAGGCGGAGCCCAGGCGCGGGCTCTCAGCTCGGGGTTGCCATTAACCGTGATCCGCGGCACAGTCGGGCCCCTGCTCCTCCAGCAGGGACCCAACAAGCGGCAGATCCGGGGAGACTCACCTTCCTCCCCCGGGAGGAGCCGCGCGGGAGTGCACCGCAGGGATCTGCTGGGTTTGGAGACTCCACCCAGGGTTGGGTGCCAGAGATAGAAACGCGCGGTCACAGGCCGGGTGAGCACGGAGTGCGGCTGGAGACCGGGGAGACGGGAGTGACTGACGGCTTTTCTCTGGGGGCTCACTGAGAAGCAGGACCCCGAGTTCTCGGCTCCTCCGGGGCGGAGATTGGGAGGCCGCCATTTTCACTCTCCGCCTCCAAAGCTGTACGGAAAGCTCGCAGGGAACAAAAGCCCCGGAGAGCAAACCCCAGCAGATTACTTAGCTGGGAGGGGGCAAGGGCGGGGCAATTCTGCCTCCGGCAAAGACATTTGGAAACCACGGCAACAGGCCCCTCCCCAGAAGATCAGCGAGAACAGCCAGCCAAGACCAAGTTTACCCATCAATGAGAACAGCAGAACTCCAGCTCTAGGGGACTACTGCACATAGAATTCATGGCTTTTTTACCATGATTCTGTAGTCTTTCAAAGTTAATTTTTTTTAACTGTCTTTTTTTCTTTTTTTATTCTTTTTGAATTTTTCTTTTTCCCTTTTTCAACCAACATCTTATCAATCCCTTTTTTTTTAAAAAAAAAACATTTTTATTTTTCATTTTTAGAGTCATATTCTATCCCTTCATAGTAGTTACCCATATTTTTGGCTTATATATATGTTGTTCTCTCTTTAAAATTTTGAGATAGTTTCTTCTAACAGATCAAAATATACCCTAAATCTCTAGTATATGGTGTTTTCTGTTCCCCTGCCTGATCACATCCTCTCCCTTTTTTTTTTCTTTTTTTAAATCTTCTTCTTTCTTTTTTCAAACAACTTCTTATCAATTCCTTTTATAAAATTTTTTATAATTTCCATCTTTACAGTCATATTCCATCCCTTCATCATATCAACCCTTATTTTTGTACATATATAAGTTTTTCTTTCTTTAAAATTTTGGGAGGCACTTTCTTCTAACAGACCAAAATACACCCCAAATCTAGTGTGTGGCACTGATCATATTTGATCACATTCTGGTTTTTTTGTTGTTGTTTTGTTTTGTTTGTTTTTGTTTTTATCTTTATCTTTTTCTTTTTTTTTCTTTTTCTTTTTTCTCTCTTTCCCTTTCTTTTCCCACTGCTTCAGGTTTTTTCTGATTTGTTTAGAGTATATTTTCTGGGGACATTGTTACTCTGCTAGCATTTTGTTCTCTCATTAATCTATTCTCCTCTGCACAAAATGACAAGACGGAAAAAATCACCTCAACAAAAAGAACAAGAGGTAGTACCGACTGCCAGGGACCTACTCAATACGGACATTAGTACAATGTCAGATCTAGAGTTCAGAATCATCACTTTAAAGATACTAGCTGGGCTTGAAAAAAATATGGAAGTTATTAGAGAAACCCTTTCTGGAGAAGTAAAAGAACTAAAATCCAACCAAGTAGAAATCAAAAAGGCTATTAATGAGGTGCAATCAAAAATGGGGGTGCTAACTGCTAGAATAAATGAGGCAGAAGAGAGAATCAGTAATATAGAAGATGAAATGATGGAAAATAAAGAAGCTGAGAAAAAGAGAGATAAACAACTACTGGATCACGAGGGCAGAATTTGAGAGATAAGCAATACCATAAGACGAAACAACATTAGAATAATTGGGATCCCAGAAGAAGAAGAAAGAGAGAGAGGGGCAGAAGGTATAATGGAGCAAATTATAGCACAGAACTTCCCTAATTTGGGGAAGGAAACAGGCATGAAAATCCAGGAAGCACAGAGAACCCCTCTCAAAATCAATAAAAATAGGTCAACACCCCGACATCTAATAGTAAAACTTACGAGTCTCATAGACAAAGAGAAAATCCTGAAAGCAGCTCGGGAGAAGAGATATGTAACCTACAAGGGTAGAAACATTAGATTGGCAACAGACCTATCCACAGAGACCTGGCAGGCCAGAAAGGACTGGCAGGATATATTCAGAGCACTAAACGAGAAAAATATGCAGCCAAGAATACTCTATCCAGCTAGGCTGTCATTGAAAATTGAAGGAGAGATAAAAAGCTTCCAGGACAAACAAAAACTAAAGGAATTTGCAAACACAAAACCAGCCCTACAGGAAATCTTGAAAGGAGTCCTCTAAGCAAAGAGAGACCCCAAAAGCAACATAGACCAGAAAGGAACACAGACAATATACAGTAACAGTCACCTTACAGGCAATACAATGGCACTAAATTCCTATCTTTCAATAGTTACCCTGAATGTAAATGGGCTCAATGCCCCAATCAAAAGACACAGGCTATCAGACTGGATTAAAAAACAAGACCCATCGATATGCTGTCTGCAAGAGACTCATTTTCGACCCAAAGACAGCCCCAGATTGAAAGTGAGGGGGTGGAAAACCATTTACCATGCCAATGGACACCAAAAGAAAGCTGGGGTGGCAATCCTTATATCAGACAAATTAGATTTTAAACCAAAGACTGTAATAAGAGATGAGAAAGGACACTATATCATACTTAAAGGATCTATCCAACAAGAAGATCTAACAATTGTAAATATCTATGCCCCTAACATGGGAGCAGCCAATTATATAAGCCAATTAATAACAAAAGCAAAGAAACACATCGACAACAATACAATAATAGTGGGGGACTTTAACACCCCCCTCACTGAAATGGACAGATCATCTAAGCAAAAGATCAACAAGGAAATAAAGACTTTAAATGACACACTGGACCAAATGGACTTTACAGACATATTCAGAACATTCCACCCCAAAGCAACGGAATACACATTCTTCTCTAGTGCCCATGGAACATTCTCCAGAATAGATCACATCCTAGGTCATAAATCAGGTCTCAACCGGTACCAAAAGATTGGAATCATTCCCTGCCTATTTTCAGACCACAATGCTTTGAAACTAGAGCTCAATCACAAGACAAAAGTCAGAAAGAACTCAAATACATGGAGGCTAAAGAGCATCCTACTAAAGAACGAATGGGTCAACCAGGAAATTAAAGAAGAATTAAAAAAATACATGGAAACCAATGAAAATGAAAACACAACTATTCAAAATCTTTGGGATGCAGCAAAGGCAGTCCTAAGAGGAAAGTATATAGCAATACAAGCCTTTCTCAAGAAGCAAGAAAGGTCTCAAGTATACAACCTAACCCTACACCTAAAGGAGCTGGAGAAAGAACAGCAAATAAAGCCTAAACCCAGCAGGAGAAGAGAAATAATCAAGATCAGAGCAGAAATCAATGAAATAGAAACTAAAAGAACAGTAGAACAGATCAACGAAACTAGGAGCTGGTTCTTTGAAAGAATTAACAAGATTGATAAACCCCTGGCCAGACTTATCAAAAAGAAAAGAGAAATGACCCACATCAACAAAATCATGAATGAAAGAGGAGAGATCACAACCAACACCAAAGAAATACAAACAATTATAAGAACATATTATGAGCAACTCTATGCCAGCAAATTAAATAACCTGGAAGAAATGGATGCATTTCTAGAGATGTACCAACTACCAAAACTGAACCAGGATGAAATAGAAAACCTGAACAGACCTATAACCACTAAGGAAATTGAAGCAGTCATCAAAAATCTCCCAAAAAACAAAAGCCCAGGGCCAGATGGCTTCCCAGGGGAATTCTACCAAACATTTCAAGAAGAATTAATACCTATTCTTCTGAAACTGTTGCAAAAAATAGAAATGGAAGGAAAACTTCCCAACTCATTTTATGAGGCCAGCATTACCTTGATCCCAAAACCAGACAAAGACCCCATCAAAAAGGAGAATTACAGACCAATATCCCTGATGAACATGGATGCAAAAATTCTCACCAAAATACTAGCCAATAGGATCCAACAGTACATTAAAAGGATTATTCACCACGACCAAGTGGGATTTATCCCTGGGCTGCAAGGTTGGTTCAACATCCGCAAATCAATCAATGTGATACAATACATTAACAAAAGAAAGAACAAGAATCATATGATCCTCTCAATAGATGCAGAAAAAGCATTTGACAAAGTACAGCATCCTTTCTTGATCAAAACTCTTCAGAGTATAGGCATAGAGGGTACATACCTCAATATCATAAAAGCCATCTATGAAAAACCTACAGCGAATATCATTCTCAATGGGGAAAAACTGAGAGCTTTCCCCCTAAGGTCAGGAACGCGGCAGGGATGTCCACTATCACCACTGCTATTCAACATAGTATTGGAAGTCCTAGCCACAGCAATCAGACAACAAAAAGAAATCAAAGGCATCCAAATTGGCAAGGAAGAAGTCAAACTCTCACTCTTTGCAGATGATATGATACTTTATGTGGAAAACCCAAAAGACTCCACCCCAAAACTGCTAGAACTCATACAGGAATTCAGTCAAGTGGCAGGATATAAAATCAATGCACAGAAGTCAGTGGCATTCCTATACACCAACAAGACAGAAGAAAGAGAAATTAAGGAGTCGATCCCATTTACAATTGCACCCAAAACCATAAGATACCTAGGAATAAATCTAACCAAAGAGACAAAGGATCTGTACTCAGAAAACTATAAAATACTCATGAAAGAAATTGAGGAAGACACAAAGAAATGGAAAAACATTCCATGCTCATGGATTGGAAGAACAAATATTGTGAAGATGTCAATGCTACCTAGAGCAATCTACACATTCAATGCAATCCCCATCAAAATACCATCCACTTTTTTCAAAGAAATGGAACAAATAATTCTAAAATTTGTATGGAACCAGAAAAGACCTCGCATAGCCAGAGGAATGTTGAAAAAGAAAAGCAAAGCCGGCGGCATCACAATTCCGGACTTCCAGCTCTATTACAAAGCTGTCATCATCAAGACAGCATGGTATTGGCACAAAAACAGACACATAGATCAATGGAACAGAATAGAGAGCCCAGAAATGGACCCTCAACTCTATGGTCAACTCATCTTTGACAAAGCAGGAAAGAATGTCCAATGGAACAAAGACAGTCTCTTCAACAAATGGTGTTGGGAAAATTGGATAGCCACATGCAGAAGAATGAAACTGGACCATTTCCTTACACCACACACAAAAATAGACTCCAAATGGTTGAAAGACCTCAATGTGAGACAGGAGTCCATCAAAATCCTAAAGGAGAACACAGGCAGCAACCTCTTTGACCTCAGCCGAAGCAACTTCTTCCTAGAAACATCGCCAAAGGCAAGGGAGGCAAGGGCAAAAATGAACTATTGGGACTTCATCAAGATAAAAAGCTTTTGCAAAGCAAAGGAAACAATCAACAAAACCAAAAGACAACCAACAGAATGGGAGAAGATATTTGCAAATGACATATCAGATAAAGGGCTAGTATCCAAAATCTATAAAGAACTCATCAAACTCAACACCCAAAGAACAAAGAATCCAATCAAGAAATGGGCAGAAGACATGAACAGACATTTTTCCAAAGAAGACATCCAAATGGCCAACAGACACATGAAAAAGTGCTCAGTATCGCTCGGCATCAGGGAAATCCAAATCAAAACCTCAATGAGATACCACCTCACACCTGTCAGAATGGCTAAAATTAACAAGTCAGGAAATGACAGATGTTGGCGGGGATGCGGAGAAAGGGGAACCCTCCTACACTGTTGGTGGGAATGCAAGCTGGTGCAGCCACTCTGGAAAACTGTATGGAGGTTCCTCAAAAAGTTGAAAATAGAGCTACCATATGATCCAGCAATTGCACTACTGGGTATTTACCCCAAAGATACAAAAGTAGGGATCCAAAGGGGTACGTGCACCCCGATGTTTATAGCAGCAATGTCCACAATAGCCAAACTGTGGAAAGAGCCAAGATGTCCATCAACAGATGAATGGATAAAGAAGATGTGGTATATATATACAATGGAATATTATGCAGCCATCAAAAGGAACGAGATCTTGCCATTTGCAACGACGTGGATGGAACTGGAGGGTATTTTGTTGAGTGAAATAAGTCAAACAGAGAAAGACATGTATCATATGATCTCACTGATATGAGGAATTCTTAATCTCAGGAAACAAACTGAGGGTTGCTGGAGTGGGGGGTGGGGTGGGAAGGATGGGGTGACTGGGTGATAGACACTGGGGAGGGTATGTGCTCTGGTAAGCGCTGTGAATTTTGCAAGACTGTTGAATCTCAGATCTGTACCTCTGAAACAAATAATGCAATATATGTTAAGAAAAAAAAAAAAGAAGAAGAAGAAGAAGGTAGCGGGAGGGGAAGAATGAAGCGGGGGAAATCGGAGGGGTAGACGAACCATGAGAGACGATGGACTCTGAAAAACAAACAGGGTTCTAGAGGGGAGGGGGGTGGGAGGATGGGTTAGCCTGGTGGTGGGTACTGAGGAGGGCACGTTCTGCATGGAGCACTGGGTGTTATGCACAAACAATGAATCATGGAACACTTCATCTAAAACTAATGATGTAATGTATGGGGATTAACATAAGAATAAAAAAAATTTAAAAAAAAAAAAAAAAAGATCACACTGGTCTGGGTGGCGTGGGCCAGATGGAGTTCATGTCAGGGCAGGTGCTGATGCTAGAGGAGTGGTTTTGCTTTCCGTTTACCCTGAATTATAAGGGATAAGCTGGAAAGAAGAACCTAAGGAAGATTGTGGGACAAAGGTCAGTGAGTACAAGCAGGTAGGAAGTAAAGGTCAGGTCTTCAGGTCTAGCTGATGACAGTAGATGTGTAAAATTTTTTACCTCTGGATGGTATTGCCAAAATTAACTTGTAAAAGAATTACATTTAATAGGTTAATGGTTTAAACAAGTGGTTATATAAATTAGTATTCATAAGAATTATCACAAATATAATAGAAATTAACTCAAATGTGTTTCAAGTTCAAGTGATCTGGAAAAATATTCGATATGAAAGCTCATTTAAGGTTGATGGTTTAATTAAAAGAGACGTGTCTTTAAAGTTGTCAGCATTAAATGTAAAGCTTTTATTCCTCCTGAGTTTGCTAGCTAAATAAACTCATTTAAAGTCCTAAAAGATCCTTTAACCACAAAAATAATAACTTGGGATAATGGCTGATTTTGTCTCATGTTTAATATAATTTTTATAGGTAATCTAAAAATGATTGTTAAGAACAAGTGAATTAAATAGATGTAAGCAAGATCTAAGTTTATAAATGAAGTTTTCAGTAATATTTATGTCTACTTAAATAGTTTCCCCAAATCTTTTTGGTAACTTAAAACATTAGAGTTTGACTAAGTTAAATTAAATTATGGATAGTCACTGTTACCCAGAACCGTATTCCCCTCTCTGAGCCAAAAGATACAACCAAACCGAAGAATAGGAAAAGGAACGGTTTTACCTGAAACAAGTAAAGGAGACCACTAGGGATATTTCCCAGCGTAATGTCTGTCTCCTGAAACAGCAAAACTGGGGAACTTTTAAGGTAACTGGGTGTATACATATTCATGAAGGGACTTGAGCAATGGGAGAATTTAGCATAAAATTGGGGCAAAAGTCATCTTTTTTTTTTTAAGATTTTATTTATTTATTTGAGAGTGAAAGCAAGAGAGATCACAGAGGGAGAGGAAGAAACAGGCTCCCTGCTGAGCAGAGAGCCCAGTGTGGGGATCGATCCCAGGACCCTGGGATCATGACCTAAGCCAAAGGCAAGTCGCTTAACGGACTGAGCCACCCAGACATCCCAGGGCAAAAGTCATCTTAAGTTGATGGAGCCTGATCAAAGTCACCAGGGCCCACAAAGGTCAACACCATCAATTCTCTGCCTTTAGTTGGGCCAGTATCTGGGTGCTCAAAGGGGTTTAAATACTGCAAAGATAACTCAGGAATGTGCTGCAGGGAGATCTTTACTTCTGAACGAGCAATTGGGAGTTTTACCACTGATTTATTGTTCCTGATATGATTAGGCTATCTCGGGCCTAATAGTGGCTGTTTGTTCTTACATTCTTTCGTTCCCTTAAAATTATTTCAGACTGCTGAGGTCTATTCTTTTGCAATTTCTATATATCCCAGGAAGTTCTGCAAGAAATACACTTTGGGCCAGTAGTGCTGGTCAGACCCAGACCACAAGATGGCAGGGAGCCTGAAATGACTCTTCTGATGTCAAGGAAGCTATGTCTTATCTTTCTTTTTTCAGGGACCCCCTAACTCTTTGTGCTTACAATTAAATTTCTAGATCATTTCCAAATAAGATAAAATACTGAAACATTAATACTAAGCATAGATTTATCTATTTTTGGCTTCTTATTAGAGAAACTGAAAGATATTTGGTTGTGTCAGTGCTACATTAGAAAATTGAAAAAGGTGGGCGCCTGGGTGGCTCAGTTGGTTAAGCAACTGCCTTCAGCTCAGGTCATAATCCTGGAGTCCCGGGATCGAGTCCCGCATCGGGCTCCCTGCTCGGCAGGGAGTCTGCTTCTCCCTCTGACCCTCCTCCCTCTCATGCTCTCTGTCTCTCATTCTCTCTCTCGCAAATAAATAAAAAATTTAAAAAAAAAGAAAATTGAAAAAGGCATATCCTGGAGGGATGGGGCAACTGAGTGATGGACATTAAGGAGGGCATGTGATGTAATGAGCACTGGGTATCATTCGTATAAGACTGATGAATCACTGAACTCTATCTCTGAAACTAATAACACACCATATGTTAATTAATTGAAATTTAAATGAAAAAAAAGAAAAGAAAAAGGCATATCCTCTAGAAATTATGAAATATATTCATAAATTTGCACATCTAAAGAATGCTGGTATAACAGACAATTCACAATTACTACTTAGTTTTCAGAAGATATTATGGTTTCTGAGGACTAAAAAAAAATTCTAAAATATGTAATTAAAGCCACTAAGGTTTATAGAAAAGGAATCTTTGGGAAGGAATTTTAATATGTGAGAACAGGAAACAAGAGGTAGAGGTTTGAATGATACATATGGTAATGGATCAGAATTGGAGACATCAGTATAAATTCATGTTTAGGTTAAGATGGATACAGATGGTAGATACAGAGAAATATCTGTAGATATGTATGTGTACAGTATAACACATCTATTTCCTTGTTCTGTCAGCTGACTGGGCTCGGAAGCAACAATATCCCCATAGCAATAAGCACACCAATACCCACATCTTGCTTTCAAATGCTATTCAGTAATAAAAGGGACCAGGGATCCTTGGAGAAAGGGACAATTCTAGGACTGGGACAGGAAATATACAAAATGAACCTACACAGGGGTGTGTGGGTGGCTCAGTCCGTTAAGCGTCTCCCTTCGGCTCAGGTCATGATCCCAGCCAGGGTCCTGGGATCAAGTCCTGCATCAGGTCCCCTGCTCAGTGGGGAGTCTGCTTCTCCCTCTCCCAGTGACCCTCCCCCTTGCTCCTACCCTCACTCTCTCTCTCTCTCTAGAATAAGTTTTTTAAAAAATACTTTTTTTTTTTAAAGATTTTTTTTATTTATTTGACAGAGAGAGACACAGCGAGAGAGGGAACACAAGCAGGGGGAGTGGGAGAGGGAGAAGCAGGCCTCCCGCTGAGCAGGGAGCCCGATGTGGGGCTCGATCCCAGGACGCTGGGATCATGACCTGAGCCGAAGGCAGACGCTTAACGACTGAGCCACCCAGGCACCCTGTTTTTTAAAAAATCTTAAAAAAAAACACCTCAGAATGAACTACACAGCATTTTATAGTGCCACAAAGTAAGGAAGTGATAAAAATAAAAGTAATTTTAAAACATACACAATAATGGACATATGTAGAAGGGACAAAGGAGCCAACTGAAAGAGAATGCAGCAGCCAAAATTAGAACAATTTGAGCCACAAAATAAATAACTCAACATATAAATAAAAGTCTGAATTTATGTAGATATAAATAAATAACCGAGGAAATAAATAAAATGGGGGGAAAGAGACAAATCCCCCATGCAGAAGAATCCTAAATAATTTATGTAGATATGTAATAATTTATGTAGACATAACTCCCCACTCCTTAAATGTAGTCTGTGCATAGTGACTTCCTGAAAAAAAATACAGTATGGAAAGGGACTGGAGGGAGAGTACATTTTCAGTGGAACAATCTGACAGATGTTCCCTCAGCAAGATGGTCAAGGTCAACATAAACAGTGATAAGTCATGATGAGAGATGATATTATGAAAATGGCAATTGTTCTCTGGGTTCTTCCTTTCCCAAAACCATAACTGCAGTCTAATCCGAGAAAAACATCTAACAAATTCCCAGTTGTGGAACTTGCAGCAAAATACCTGACCAGTGTTTCTTAAAACTGTCAAGGTGATTAAAAACAAAACCAAACAAAAAAGGTCTGAGAGCCTCTCACAGTTAAGAGAAGCCAAAAGACACAAAGTTACAAATGTATGATATTCTGGATGGGATCCTGCAATAAAAGAAGGACATTAGGTAAAAACAAAGGAAATCTGAATAAAATGTAGACTCTAGTAAATAATAACGTATTAATACTAGCTTATGAATTGTAACGAATATACCATAATAATGTAAGGTGTTAATAATAGGGGAACTGGGTGCTGGATGTAAAGGAATTTTCTGTACTAGCTTTACAATTTTTCTCTAAATTAAAAACCATTCTGAAAATAAAGTGTTTTGTTTTGTTTTGTTTTTTTAAAATGATAGTTGTAAGCAGTTAAAACATAAGCTACAAAAAGTTCCTTTCATAACAGAAACATAAAATCCCTAGGACTAACCTTAATCAGAATTAAGTCCTATATGATGAAAAGAAGTAAAACTTCACTGAATGATATGAAAGATTTGATAACTGAAGATGAATAGCATTTGTCTTTGTAAAAAACAAATATGATGAACATGTCATTTCTTCCCAAACTATATAATGTTAGTACAAACCTAAATGGGGTTTATTCACTGCTGGTAAACATGTGAAATGGTAGGGACGCCTGGGTGACTCAGTTGGTTGAGGGTTGGGCTCTTGGTTTGGCTCTGGTCATGATCTCAGGCTCTGGGGATTGATCCCCGTGTTGGGCTCCTGGCTCAGCAGAGAATCTGCTTCTGTCCTTTTCTCCCTGCCCCACCACCCAGTCCCCCACACCACCCCACCTGTGTGCACTCTCCCTCTCTCTCTCTCTCAAATAAATAAATATTTTTAAAAATGTAAAATGGTGGGCGCCTGGGTGGCTCAGTCGGTAAACATCTGCCTTTGGCTCAGGTCATGATCCCAGGGTCCTGGGATCAAGCTCCATATCAGGCTCCCTGCTCAGCGGGGAGCCTGCTTCTCTCTCTCTCTCCCTCTGCCTGCCCCTCCTCTTGCTTGTGCTCTCCCCTCCCTCTCTCTGTCAAATAAATAAATAAAATCTTTTTTAAAATGTAATTTTATGGCAGTTTCTTAAAAGTTAAATATATACCTGCCTTCGGACCTAGGCTTTTTACTCCTCCCCAAAATAAATGAAAATGTATGTCCACACAAAAATGTGTATTTAAATGTTCCAGTAGCTTTATTCACAGTATCCTAAAACTAGGGGAAGAAACGTGAACATCCATCAATAAACTAACAGATAAACAAAACATGATATATCCATACTGATAAGGAAAATCTGCGTCCTAAGATGGCCAACCGAGTCAGCGAGGGAGTCCCAGTCCTTACCCCAGGGCTCTTTCAGGTTCTTCTCCCTGCTCTGCTTCCCGCGCGCACCAATCTGGGTTCTTCTCCCTGCCCTGCCTCGCGCATGCGCCAAAAGTGCCAAGTATGCGGAAGTAGAAGTGTATAAATTGCCCCCTTTGTGCTCGGGGCTCAGACTTTTGGAGATCACTCTTCTGAGCCGGGGGATGTTAAATAAACCTCCTATCCTCCAAGATCTCCGGGTGCTGCTTGGTTCTTCCATCCTGCGATCCAGTCCAGGTTCCTTAACATTTGGTTCCCTGACCGGGAAACCCAACCACGCTGGTCCGTTGTTGCCACTGGTTTGGGGGCAACGGCGGGGCGATGATGGAACGAAGGATCCTAACAGAAAAGGCGCACCCTGCCTGATTTTCGGCAGTCTCCCGCCCCGGTTTCCTGGGGCTGGCCCCGCCCCGCTGTTCCCGCCGGACTCGGGGAGACCTGGCAGGTGAGGACCTGGTCCCGACATCGGATTCCGGTAAGGCTTGGGGCCCCAGGACCCAGACAGGCCCACCCCCACTGGGGTGGAAGGGGAGCCTGATCACCTCCCAGAGACCTCTTAGAGGTCTCACAGGTAGGGATTCCCAGGGAACGAATGTAATAACTTCTGGAGTATGAATCTGTGAGTGAATGTGCAGTCCGACCTGGCTTGCTCAAGCGTACTGATTCTGTGACTCCACAGGGCGGGTACCCTTAAGGATCCCCAGAAGCCTACGGTGTCTGAGTGGGCCCGTCTGTGATTCCATGGTGAACAGCACACAGTATATGGCGGCATCAAGATAGTTTCAGATCATAAGTCACAATGCTGAGACCAATACGGCTAAGCCTCACCTAAGCTCCTGGATGTGTGGTTTTGCCCTGGGCTGTTGACTGTCACAGGCTGAGAGGGGGCAACGGGGTCTCCACCCAGTTAGGCTGAGGATCTTCACCAGCACTCAGCCCCTCATCCAGTGGGATGGGGCGTTGTCAGGGTTGGCTTCCTGGAGGAGGTGGTACCTCAAGCAGGTCTTGAAGAATGAGGAGGACTTAGAAGGGTGCTGGAGGTGAGGTAACAGGCCCAGCCCTGGGGGGATGGACTCAGGAAGAATCTGACACACCCTCGGGACAGTTTTCGAGGATCCATGACCTCATGTCTTGGGAGGGCACCCACCTTCCATGGGCATCCTGGAGCCAGGCATCCGTGCCCCGGCTGGCTCAGACTGGAGGAAGCCCCCAGAGCCCCTGGGGAGGGTGCCAGTGGGAGAATACGGGTGCCCAGTCCAGTGTTCTTCTCAGCCCCCCATCCGCTCTTCTCCCGCCACCCCCCCCACCAGCATGAGCACCCAGCCCGGCCCAGCTGTGGGCGATCCCAGGTCGTTGGGGGTCTCAAGCCAGCCCTCCCACGACCCCCACGCCATCCCTGGCCCACATCTGGAGCCGCTCGCTGATGGCGAGGTCAGCACAGAAAGTCTCAGCCCCCACCTGGCAAGGGGCAGCTCTGGAACCGGGACACACGGCCTCAGGCCGGCTCTCCCCCTGGCTGGGTGCTTGGCGGCCTTTGGCACATAGCGGCTGTGTCTTTTCCTCCCTGCTGGGGCTGTGATGTGAGTGTGCGTTCTGGGTCAGCAGGGAGACGGAGCCCAGCATGCAGAGTGAGGGTAGTCAGGAGGCACCGTGCCACCATGGCCCAGATGGGGAAACCAAGGCCTTGGAGCCCCAGGGTGCCCCCTCGTAGGGCCTGCTAAAGGCTGGGAGGGGCTGATCCGGGGCTGACCAGGACCCCAGGGCTCCAGGACAAGGATAGCAGGGTCCCCCACTCCCTGGTGCCCCCTCGCCTGTCCCTCTGGAATCCCCTACCAGCTATGCCCAGCCATCGCCTGCCCCGAGTCCCACTCCGCCTCTCATAAAGCCCTCCTGGTTCTCTCCCTCTTCTGAATCATTCTCTCACTCAGGGTAGAGGTCGTGGTACCCCAGGCCATTCACAGAGGCCCTGCTGTGTGCCAGGAGCTGCCCAGGACCCTCCAGGGTCAGGAGGAAGGGGGCAGGTCTGAGCCTGGCCCCTGGGGGCCCTTCTCTCACTCGGTGTGGACAGGGGCCCCCCGGCCCAGGGCAGGGAGATGTGGGGCCGATCGGGGAGCTCAGCTCATCGTGGCTCTGGTGGCTGTTACTTCTACGGTGTGCTCAGTGCCGTGCCTGCCATGTGTGCCCCTCACTGGTGGAGGAAAGCAACCCGCTGCTCACTTACTTGCTCGGCCCACGTTTGTTGTGCACCTGCGATGTGGCAGGTCCTAAGCAGGTTCACAGACAGACAGACAGACAGACATGGTCTGTGCCCTCGCGGAGCTCCCAGTGTCTGAGGGAGGGCGGCAGGCATTAAATGACAAATCCAGCCTCACGTTATCCAGTTATGAGGTTCTGAAGGGAAATCTGGGGAGTGACAGTTGTGTCCAGGGGGGCATGGCCTGATACCAGCAGGTCAGGGAGACCTCCTGGAGGAGGTAACTTGGAGCTGAGCCCAGAAGAGGAGGGGCTCGCCAGGAGGAGGTGGGGGGAAGAGTGTGGCCAGCAAAGGAAACGGCATGTGCAAAGGCCCTGGGGAGGGTGGAGCTGTGGGAGTGTGAAGGGCTGGGATGGGCCTGGGGAAGGCACGTCGTCCGCCCACTTTTGCTGCCTGGCTGGGGTCCAGCCCTTCCAGCTTCCCCTGCCAGGCGCCACCTTCCCCTCCCCTAATTTGGCCCGGCATTGTTCCTGGCCAAGCCGCCATCCAGTGCCTGGCCATTGTCTGGGTGTCTCCTGCTTCCCGCCCTTGAGTCTCTTATCACGCAGAGAATCTGCTTGCTTGGGGCATTTGGGGGCTGATGAGTCTTTACTGGAGTCAGCTCTAGGCCGGGGCTGCCAGTTCTGACCCCACCCCTCTTGCTGGCATGGGCTGGCCAGCAGCGGCCAAAGGACACTCAGTAGAGTGGCCTGGCCTTCCTCCTGCCGGGACCCTCAGGACTGCCCCTCCTGCTCCACACCTTTCCCTCCACGCCCTACAAATCAAAGCACACCCACCTGCTTTTGACAGGCCCCTTTCTGGGCCTCAATGTCTCCATCTGGGGTCGTGGGATCATGGGCATGGTCCAGATGCTCGGCCAGGGGACAGAAGCAAGGCTGCCCTTGGCCCAAAGTGGGGGACACGAAGGTGGGGCTCTGGGCAGTCCAGGCCACTGGAGAGGCCATGCTGTGCAGGCAAGGCTGGGGTTTCTCCCTCCCCGATGGGCCTGAGCCTTGGGCGACAAATGGAGGCTGCCGCCCAGACAGAGGCTCTCCTGGAGGGAGGGCAGGACCCATGTCTACCAAAAGCCCCCCGCCCAGGCCAGACCTTAGCCCCCGAATTCTCACGACCCCCTGGGAGGGGAGCACTATCCCCCCATTCTGTTTCACGTCCCAGTTTGTAGATGTGACCACTGAGGCTCAAAGGGGAGGTGTACGTGCCCAGGTCCATGCGGCTGGTCTCTGGGGTGGGGGGTGCTGCTGCTTAACCACAGCCCTGCAGAGGTGGGACCAGGACTCGGGGGCAGGACAGAGCCTCCCACAGTGAAGCTCTTTGGCTCTGCATGTAGTCCTCCAAGTGTGTGCACAGCTGTTCACGGCCCTGCTGGGTGAGCGTCTCCATTCCCATTTCACTGACGGGAAGACTGAGACCACAGTGCATGTGTCCCTGCTGGGTTGTTGCCGCCAACAACCCTCCAGGGGTCACCAGGGAGCCCAGTCCCAAGGATGTGCCTGAGAGGCCATAAAAGCCCTTGGTGGGCTGCTCAGGAGGACCGAGGTGAGGGAGCGGGCTCCCCGATGGCCCTGGCTAGGGGAGGTCGGGGCCTGGCTGGCGCTGGGGGACCCTCTTGGGTGACACCTGCAGGGAGCGAACCAGGATGGCAGCCATCTCTGAGGGAGCTCAACTAGGCTGGACAGGCCCCCCAAAGGGCTATCTGAGTGCTGGGGGCCCTGGGCCAGGCACGGGAGTCCGTGGGAGTCCCTGTGCAGGGCAGGGGCTGGGGGCCAGCTGTGCAGGGCAGGGCAAAGCTGGGGGTTAACATCTGGCTTGGAGGGGGTGCCGCGATGGTTTCTCCAGATGGGCGCTGGACTCTGTGGCCTCCAGGGATGAAGGCTGCACCCCGTTTATAAACATGCAGCAGCAACAGCTGGGATTCGAGGAAAGGAGAGCCGGGAATCCGATTAGATCAGAAAGCTGCTGTGTGGGGATCCTGGGACTGGGCTGCAGGTGGCCTGAAGATGGGGTGCTGGAGCCTTGGGGACCCCGGGGCCCTCCCCCGGCAGCAGGCCAAAGCCTGGGACACCAGGTGTGGGTTTAAGCCCCCACTGTGTAGAGAGTGCTGCCGTGTGACCTAGAGGTGCAGCCCCTCCCGGGTGAGGGGGAGGCATGCGGGGAGGGGCGCAGACCACACAGACTCCCATTCACCACATGGCCTTATGGCGGGCAAGACAGACGTGTGTTGCAGCGGGAGAGATGAATAATAAATAGCTCAACAAGTGCATGGAACATTCTAGATGGTGAATGTGCTAGGAAGAAAGTACAATAGGACAGTAGCACAGAGCTGGGCAGTCTGGTTTGGTAGGTACTGACCACACGTACCCACGGAGCCGCTGAAATGGGTTTACAAGACTCAGTGCAAAAAAAAAAAAAAATCTCATTAATAATTTTTATATTGATTACTTGTTAAATGCTCAAGCAGACTGATACTGTGACTCCACAGGGAGGGTACCCTTAAGGTCCCCAGAAGCCTACGGAATCTGAGTGGGCCCGTCTGTGATTCCATGGTGAATGGCATACAGTATATGGTGGCATCGGGATAGTTTCAGACCATAAGTCACAACGCTGAGACCGCTACGGCTAAGCCTCACCTAAGCTCCTTCGGGACACAGCCAGACAGGCATCTGATTGGTCTCCTCACCTCAGGAAGCACCCCCCTTTGTCTGTCTCTGCGCCACCGCACATGGGGACATCACCATGGGGTCAGGGCAGAGTAGTAGACCTACGGTTCTAGAAACCATGATCAAAAATTTCAAGAAGAGGTTTTTGGGAGACTGTGGAGTCAGGATGAACCCCAGCATGTTGAGAATCCTATGCAAATTGGAATGGCCCAACTTTGATGTTGGGTGGTCTTCAGAAGGGGCATTGGATGTCCCAGCGATTCGTCAAGTATGGCGAGTCGTACTTCCAGGAGAACCAGGATGCTCTGACCAGTTTCTGTACACTGACTCCTGGCTAGGAATTGCTCAGACCCTTCCCCACAGGTGCAATTCACTTGCAATAGGCGGAGACAGGCCAGGGTCTTAATCACCTCATCCAAGCGACCTAAAGAAAACCAGCAAAAGCCCCAGTCTCCACAAATCCTAGCCAGAGATCCCCAGGACGAACCGACCCTGCCCCCACTGTATGTACCCCCAAGACTGTCTACACCTGGCCCATCAGCTCCAGACACTCTGCCGCCATTGATTTCACTGGCACCCCCAGGCCCAGAGGATCCACCGGCTCCCCCAGGCCCAAAAGATCCACTTACTCCAGGACCAGCAGCCAGGCCCTTGAAATACGGGTACGAGAGACACGGGAACCCAAGAGGCAGATGAAGACGGGATGGTCCAACCCAACCATTCCATGATGTATTATCAGCCCTTCTTCACCACCAACCTCCTCAACTGGAAACATAACACCCCATCCTCTGAGAAACCACAGGCTATGGAAGACCTCATAGAATCCCTCTTCCAGACTCATCAGCCAACCTGGGAAGACTGCCAACAGTTACTCCACACCCTGTTTAACACAGAGGAAAGGAGAATAATGAAAGGTGCACAGCAGTACCTGGAAGAGCATGCACCAGCGGGGGTCATTGACCCTGTTGCCTGGGCTAATATGGCTGCACCCAAAGAGCACCCAGCATGGGACTTCACCACAACCGAGGGACAGACCCACATCCACTGGTACCAGGAGGTCCTCCTCCGGAGAATCTGGGCAGGAGCTAAGAAACCCATGAACATGACTAAGGTATCCTCGGTCACTCAACAACCAGGGGAGTTTCCCAGGGACTACTACAAAAGACTACGTGAAGCCTACTGGATATACACTCCATTTGACCCCGAGGCACAGGAAAGCCAACAGATGGTAAACACCTCCTTTGTGGCTCAGGCCACCCCAGACATCAGAAAAAAACTTCAGAAACTAGAGGATTTTGCCAGGATGAACATCACCCAACTAACAGAGATTGCCAATAAGGTCTACATGAACAGGGAGGTCACAGCCGAATGGGAAACCGACAAAAAGATGAAAAAGAAAGTCAGCCTCCTCGCCACTGCCCTCAAAGAAAAAGGACAACACAAAGACAGGGAGATCCCAACCACCAAAAGGGGGGAAGCCCAGAACCCCCTTGGCAAGGAATCAATGTGCCTACTGTAAAGAGAAAGGGCAACGGAAAAATGAATGTCCCAACCAGGGAAAGGCTCAGAAGCCCAGCTGCTATAAGGAAGAATGCAGAGAAGAGGACCTCATAGGCCTTGCAGGAATGGACTCAGACTGAGGGGGACTGAGCTCTTTCCTCCTTGGCCCCCATGAGCCCACGGTCAAAATGAAGGCGAGGGGCCAACCAGTGATTTTTTTGGTTGATACTGGGACCGACCACTCTGTTGTCACCTCCCCAGTGGCACCTTTCAGCAAAAGGACTGTGACCATCCTCAGGGCCACCAGGACACAGGCGATACAACAGCCCTTTTGCCAGGCTCACCAGTGCGAACTCGGGGGTCACAAGGTCTGACATGAATTCCCTTATCTGCCTAATTGCCCCATCCCTCTCCTGGGCCAAGACATACTCTCCAAGCTTGGGGCTCAGATAACCTTTGAGCCCACCGGACAGACTAGTCTCCGATTGAACCAAAGGCAAGAGGAGATGGGGTCTCTGGTACTAGCAATTACCACTCCAAGGGAAGCAGAATGGAGGCTATTCTGTGCCCAGGCCCAACCGAGCAGCCCGCCAAAGTTCAGACTTGCCTTCCCTTCAGTATGGGCTGAAGACAACCCACCTGGACTAGCCCAGAATCAGGCCCCTATCATTGGTGAACTGATCCCAGGAGCCCAACCTCAGAGGCAAAGGCAATACCCCCTTCCACAAGAAGCTAAGATTGGCATCCAAGAACATCTGACCAAACTCAAAGAAGCAGGTATTCTAGTCAAGTGCCAGTCGGCCTGGAATACCTCACTCCTGCCAGTCAAGAAGCCAGGAGGCAGCTACCGACCAGTTCAAGATCTGTGGGCCATCAACAAGGTGACCATCTCTCTGCACCCAGTGGTCCCGAATCCATACACCCTCCACGGCCAAATCCCAGGGTCGGCCAGATGGTTCACTTGCCTGGATTTGAAGGATACCTTCTTCTGCCTCTGCTTAGCTCCCCAGAGCCAGCCACTATTTGCCTTTGAATGGTCTGAACCTGATACAGGGCTCCAGATGTAACTCACTTGGATGCACCTCCCACAGGGGTTTAAAAACTCACCAACCCTCTTGGGGACGTGCTGGCCACGGACCGCGCCAGCTTCCTAAGAGAGGCCACATGATGCACCCTCCTCCAGTATGTGGATGACCTCCTCCTCACCAGTGACACACAGGAAGACTACACAAAAGGCACAAAGGCCCTCCTACAGCTCCTGTCAGGCTCGGGATACCGAGCCTCGTGGAAGAAGACAAACCTGCCAACAACAGGTCCAATACCTTGGTTTGCTCCTCACCCAAGGGAAGAGAGGACTAGGGCCAGAGAGGAAAAGGGTCATCATCTCCCTGCCACAGCCCCAGACAAAAGGAGGCCTACGAGAATTCCTGGGGGCTGCAGGATTCTGCCGCATCTGGATCCCTGGGTTCCCGGCAATAGCAAGACCCCTTTATGATGTCTTAGGGGGACCAGATCAAGAACCCCCTGCCTGGACTGAGGAGCCTGCCTGGACTCTGAGAAGCCGCCTTCACAGAGATAAAGACCACCCTGGGGCGGGCTCCAGCCCTGGGCCTACCAGATATAGAAAAACCCTTCAATCTCTTTGTGCATGAAAAGGAAAAAATAGCGCTTGGGGTACTCACCCGGACTGTTGGACTCTGGCCATGGCCAGTTGCTTACCTGTCAAAGAAGCTGGACCCTGTGGTAGTGGGACAGCCACCATGCCTCAGGGTGCTGGCAGCCACAATCCTACTCATCAAGGAGGCTAACAAACTTACCCTGGGGCAAGAACTTAACATCAAGGTCCCTCATGCAATTGTGTCCCTCATGAACGCATGGGGACACCACTTCCTTTCCAACTCTCGCCTAGCACAATACCAAGGGCTCCTCTGCAAAAACCCGCGGGTCACCCTTGAAACAGTAAGGACATTAAATCCAGCAATGCTTCTCCCACCGGAAGAGGGAACCAGACCATGACTGCTCCGAGGTGACAGATGAAGTCTATGCGAGCCATCCAGATATGCGGGATCAAGCCATAAAGAATCCAGAGCTCACGCTGTTCAGCGATGACAGCAGTTACCTACAAGAGGGTGCCTGGAAAGCGGGTTATGCAGTAACCACAACCACTGAAGTCCTAGAAGCTAAGGCATTACCAGCTGGATGGTCAGCTCAACGGGCTGAATTATATGCCTTAGTCCGAGCCCTCACCCTTGATGAAGGCAAGCGAGTCAACATCTATACTGACTCTCAGTACACCTTCGCTACTGTACATATACATGGAGCCATCTACAAGGAAAGGGGCCTCCTAACCACAGCAGGAAAAGCTATCAAGAACAAGGAGGAGGTACTGAGACTCCTCGAAGCCGTCTGGCTTCCAAAGGAAGTAGCAATCCTGCACTGTAAGGGACACCAGAAAGGAGATGACCCCATAGCGCGGGGAAATTGGCAGATGAGGCAGCCAAGACCACAGCCAGTGAGGACATGGACAGAGCCCCTTCCCTCACCATGGCTCTAACACCCCTGGAAGAAGTCCCAACGCCCAGTTATACTAAAAAGGAAAAGGAATGGGCCATGGCTGAGGGAGCCACCCTGACTGAAAAGGGATGGTGGATAATGCCAGATGGGCGCATCTTTGTTCCAACAGTAACTGGAGGGCATCTAGTCAAGGAACACCACCAACTCACTCATCTGGGGAAAACTGCATTAGAGGCCCTTCTCAAGAAGGACTACTACATCAGTCAGCTGTCAGCACTATGCCGAGCAACGAGTGAACGATGCATAACATTTGCTAAAAATAATGCTCGGTCTGCACCACGGCCCCCGGCCAGGTGTCCAGAGGATGGGAACAACCCCCTTCAAAGATCTAGAGGTAGACTTCACAGATGTGCAGCTGAGCCCCGGGGTTCAGATACCTCCTAGTAATAGTATGCACATACTCTGGGTGGGTCGATGCCTTCCCAACCAGGACGGAGCAAAGCCGAGAAGTAGCTAAAGTCCTCTTGTGGGAGATTGTGCCCTGGTTCAGCCTGCCATTAACAATCCATAGTGACAATGGACCCGCATTTGTGGCAGACATCGTACAGGTCTTGACCAAATCTCTCAACATCACCTGGAGACTCCACACTGCTTACCAGCCCCAAAGTTCAGGGAAAGTAGAGCAAATGAATCACACCCTCAAGGGAACCTTAGCAAAGTTTTGTCAGGAGACTAACCTCCCATGGCCGGATCTACTATCCCTAGCTCTCCTGCATGCTTGCTGCACGCCCAGGACATCAGGGTTCTCCCCATTTGAATTAATACATGGACAGCCTCCTCCATGCTTGGGAAGCCTTCCAGGAAATTTGCATCAGGTTGCAGATAAAGGGATAAAGGAGCAGCTTCAGGCCCTGGGGGCCACCCTAAATAAATTATAAAAGTACACCATTGAGAGGGCCCCAATCTTCTTAGGGTCTCAGATATACTTCTTCCAGACAGGGGACTCAATTTGGGTCAAAAATCGGAAGAAAGACCCCCTCAAACCACAGTGGACAGGGCCCCACACTGTTGTTCTAACCACCCCTACTGCCCTCAAGGTCTCAGGTGTCACCCTGTGGGTCCACCACTCCAGAGTGAAGAAAGATCATCATTTGGATGAGGAGCCGTGCAGGTGGAGAGTCCAGCCAGACTTCACAAACCCTCTCCGGCTTCACCTTCGACGAGACCCCACCAACTGATGAACACCTGCTCACCGTGGTCCCTGGCTCTCATCGGCTTGATTTTCCTCATCTTGGGAGTCAGACTCTACACTGTTGCCCCTCCTGACTGGACTTTCCCCCAGAGGCTTACTATTGTCATTGCTTATAGGGGTCTCTAGGGTGTATTACTGCACTTACTTGTCCACGGGTTTCATCTGCTGACGGGTTAGTCACGATGGTTCCCTCTACCTAAGGTTGTAGACCCCGCTTTTACTGGCCCTCTGCTGTCTACTCCTGAGCGCATTTCACCATGGTTTTCCTAGCCCCAGTCAGTCCTGGTCTTCTACTACCTGGTGTGCAGTTCCTCCGCACTGCCTCTAGCTTGCCCAGCCAGGCAAGGGGGGCAAACTCTCGTATCACCATTACTGGCAAATGGACTTTCGAGCTTATCCCCATCAATCGCACACCAGCGCTCCCACTGACTTCTTCCACCTGGGATGGGCACACACCAAAGGTTAACCTCCATTTTGATGGATGCCAGCTTCTTGATACTCCTGGGAACCTCACAGACAGTGTTTCTACCATGGCCCTCACTCAGTTTACCGGCTGGTAGATATCTACATCTGTGGGGGCCCTATGCCTCAACACCTGCCCTCAGTTCTGCTAACAAGCCTGGGGATGTGAGTCATGGGCGGCAACTTGGCCAGGAATAGAATGATGGTCCACCAGGTGGTGCCTCAAACAGTGCAGTGACGTCCGGATTTCCTTGTCACCCAATGCCGCCCCATCCTCTTGCCCTAACAATCACTGTATACCACTCACCCTCTCAGTCTTAGAACCCAATGCCACATCATGGGCTACAGGAATCGTTCTCCTGTTGGGCCAATATCACCCTATGGGAACTGAGCCCATGGCCAAATTTATGATTAAGTCCATGTTCACTCCAAGCCTTACAGTCAACCCCCAGAGTCAGACAGAAAATAACTCGCCCTGGCGCATCCCTGGGTCCCCCATCCACACGCAGCAAGCATCTATAGTGCAACTGTTAGGTATAATTAACGCCTTCCACCAAGCTCTTAACCACTCGAATCCACCCCTAGTGTCTGGATCTGTATGAAGCCCGGTCCCATCCAATACCTAGGTGTCATCCTCAACCAATCTACCAGGTCACCTCCCACCGCGGCACTGGGGACCTCAGATTATCCCTTTCTGGCTCCAGTACTGCTGTATGGCAACTCTTCCTCTCCCTCACGGGCCATAGTTGGGTCTGTGTGCCTAACAACACTTTTCTCGGTTGTGATCAAGGTGTATACATCTGCATCACCCCGCATGATCAATCATGCACACTTGTCAGTCTCTTACCCGATCTTTCAGCCCTCCCCGGGAGCGATGCCCCACTCATATGGAGACCTCCTAGCCGCCCTCAACGCTCCCCCATGGTCATCCTTCTTATCGTGAGCCTGCTGGCTGCATCAGGTGTTGCCCTCGGCACCACTGGCGTCAGGATGTCTCAGGCTCAGTACCAGGGATTAACTCAACAACTCATAGCGGATTTTTCTGCCCTCACTCAGTCAGCCCTGACCCTGCAGCACCAACTGATTCCCTGGCCTCAGTGTTTCTCGACTTGCTCACGGCCACGCAAGGGAGGCTCTGCCTCTTCTTACAGGAGGAATGTTGTTTCTATGCTAATGAGTTGGGAGTGGTCCAAGAAACTCTGACCCAATTACAGGAATGAGTACATCGCTGGTGGGAAACACTCCAGTGGACAACTTGGTGGGATACCCTCTCACAATGGATCCCTTGGTTCACCCCCCTCGTCTGCCTCCTCCTATTGCTTCTCCTCTTAGTAGCATTTGGTCCTTGTATTCTTAATGCCCTTACTAGGTTTATCACTACTCAAATTGCTACAATCAGACTCCAGTTACTCCTTACTCACTATCACCCCTTAGAAGATGAAAATGATGCCCTCTAAACTAGGTGTTTAAAGGGGCATCAAAGGGGGGGAATATTAAGGAAAATCTGTGTCCTGAGATGGCCGACTGAGCCAGCAAGAGAGTCCCAGTCCTTACCCCAGGGCTCTTCCGGGTTCTTCTCCCTGCTCTGCTTCCCGCGCACAGCAATCCAGGTTCTTCTCCCTGCCTTGCCTCGCACACGCGCCAGAAGTGCCAAGTATGTGAAAGTAGAAGTGTATAAATTGTCCCCTTTGTTTGTGCTCAGGGCTCAGACCTTTGGAGATCACTCTCCTCTGAGCCAGCCAGCATTAAATAAACCTCCTATCCTCCCAAGATCTCCAGGTGCCACTTGGTTCTTCCGTCAGGCGATCCAGTCCAGGTTCCATAACAATACTAATGGAAGAATACAAACAACAACAGGAAAAAAAAAAAAAAGAACTACTAATATATATAACAATGTGTTTGAATCTAAAAATCATGATGCTGAGTATGATTCTATATACATAAAACTCTAGAAAATTCGAACCAATCTATAGTGACAAACACATTGGTGTTGGCATGGGGCCAAGGGCAGAAGAAGGGTTGTATAGCAAGTGGCTCAAGGAAACTTTTATTTTTTACATTTTTTATTTAAATTCAATTAATTAACATACAATGTATTACTAGTTTTAGAGGTAGAGGTCAGTGATTCATCAGTCTTATATAATATCCAGTGCTCATTACATCATATGTGCTCCTTAATGTCCATCACCCAATTACCCCATCCCTCCACTCCACTCCCCTCCAGGAACCCTCACTTTGTTTCCTATGATTAAGAGTCTCTTATGGTTTGTCTCCCTCTCTGATTTCATCTTGTTTTATTTTTTTCCTCTCTTTTCCTATGATACTCTGCCTTGTTTCTTAAATTCTACATATGATAATTCTTTCTCTGATTGACTTATTTAGCTTAGCATAATACCCTCTAGTTCCATGCACATCATTGCAAATGGCAAGATTTCATTTTTTTGATGGCTGAGTAGTATTCTATTATATATATATATATATATATATATATATATATATATATATATATATATCACATCTTCTTTATCCATTTATCTGTGAATGGACCTCTGGGCTTTTTCCATAGTTTGGCTATTGTGGACATTGCTGCTATAAACATTGGAGTGCAGGTGTCCCTTCAGATCACTACATTTGTATCTTTGGGGTAAATCCCTAATAGTGCAATTGCTGGGTCATGGGGTAGCTCTACTTTCAATTTTTTGAGGAACTGCCATACTCTTTTCCAGAGTGGCTACACCAGCTTGCATTCCCCCCAACAGTATAAGAGGGTTCCCTTTCTCTGCATCTTCACCAACATCGTAGTTTCCTGAGTGGTTAATTTTAGCCATTCTCACTGGTGTGAGGTGGTATCTCATTGTGGGGTTTTTTGTTTTTTTGTTCTGCCCGGGGCAAAGACACCTGAGAATCAGTGCAGCAGGCCCCTCCCCCAGAAGATAAGCAAGAACATCTGGCCAAGACCAAGCTTACTGATCACACAGAACTGCACAACTCCAGTGCTTGGGGAAATAGTACATAGAATTCATGGTTTTTTCCCCACTATTCTTAGTTTTTCAATTTTAATTTTTTTCTCTTTCCTTTTTCAACCAATTTCTTATTTTATCAACTCTTTTTTAAAAATCCTTTTTAACTTTCATTTTTACAGTTACATTCTATCCTTTCACTGTATTTAATTTTATTTTTGTACATATGTAAGCTTTTCTTTCTTTACAATTTTGGGATGTAATTTTCTAACAAGCAGACCAAAATACACACAGGATCCAGTGTATTGCTCTGTTCTGTTCACCTGTCTGATTATATTCTCTCATTTTTTTAATTTAATTTTTTTTTCAGCTTGAGGCCTCTTCTGATTAGTGTATATTTCTCTGAGGTCATTGTTGCCATTTCAGTATTTTTTTTTCTCTTGTTCATCTATTCTTCTATGAAAAGAATGAGAAGACAGAAAAGGTCACCTCAAAAAAGAGAACAAGAGGCAATACTGACTGCCAGGGACCTAATCAGTATGGATGTAAGTAAGATATCAGAACTAGAGTTCAGAATAATGATTGTAAAGATACTAGCTGGGCTTGAAAAAAGCATAGAAGACACCAGAGAATCCCCTTCTGGAGAAATAAAAGAACTAAAATCTAATCAAGTCAAAATCAAAAAGGCTATTAACGAGATGCAATTAAAAATAGAGGTTCTAACTGCTAGGATAAATGAGGCAGAAGAGAGAATTAGTGATATAGAAGACAAAATGATGGAGAATAAAGAAGCTGAGAAAAAGAGAGATAAACAACTACTGGATCACGAGGGAAGAATTCAAGAGATAAATGATACCATAAAGTAAAACAATATTAGAATCATTGGGATCCCAGAAGAAGAGGAAAGAGAGATTTGGGGGGGGGGTGCAGAAGGTATATTGGAGCAAATTATAGCAGAAAATTTCCCTAATCTGGGGAAGGAAACAGGCATTCAAGTCCAGGAGGCAGAGAACTCCCCTCAAAATCAATAAAAATAGGTCAACACCTTGACATGTAATAGTGAAACTTGCAAATTTCAGAGACAAAGAGAAAATCCTGAAAGCAGCTTGGGACAAGAGGTCCATAACCTACAAGGGCAGAAGCATTAGACTGGCAGCAGACCTACCCACAGAGACCTGGCAGGAAAGGAATGGCATGATATATTCGGGGTGCTAAATGAGAAAAATATGCAGCCAAGAATACTTTAGCCAGCAAGGCTGTCATTCAAAATAGAAGGGGAGATAAAAAGCTTCTAGGACAAACAGAAACTAAAAGAACTTGTGATCACTAAATTCACCCTGCAAGAAATATTAAGGGGGATCCTTTAAACAAAGAGAGAGCCCAGAAGGAACATAGACCAGAAAGGAACAGAGACAGTCTACAGAAACAGTGACTTTACAGGTAATACAATGGCACTAAATTCATATCTTTAAATAGTAATTCTAAATGTAAATGGGCTAAATGCCTCCAATCAAAAGACATAGGGTATCAGATTGGATAAAAAAGCAAGACCCATCAGTATGCTGTCTGCAAGAGACTCATTTCAGACTCAAGGAAACTTTAGGGGTGATAGAAATATTCCACATATCGATTGGAGGGGGAGTTTCACAGAGGTTATACACATGGCAAATCTCATCAAACCGTTCCCTTTAAATGGATGTAGTAGTTGTATATAAATCATGCCTCAATAATTTTTTTGAGATGTAGTTGACACACAATGTTACATTTGTTTCAGGTATGAAACATTGTGACTTAACAAGTCTATACATTACCCTAAGCTCACCGCAAGTGTAGCCACCATCTGTCCCCATACAACGCTATTACAGTACCATTGACTCTGTTCCCTATGCTGACTTTCATTCCCATGACTTATTCATTGCATAACTGGAAGCCTGTACCTCTCACTTCCCTTCCCCATTTTGCCCATCCCCCTCACTCCCTACCCTCTGGCAAACATCAGCTTGTTCTCTGTATTCATGGATCTGTTTCTGCTTTTTTGGTTTGTTGGTTTGTTTGTTTGTTTGAAGTTTTTAAAAAGCTTAAATAAAGGAGGGGGGACAGCTGTAGCAAAATAATTTGTTCTTAGGAGCATGTAAGAACAGGAAAGAAAAATTTGGTAGTAAAAGGTAATGAGCAAGTCCTTTCCAATAAGAAAATGGAGATTTAGTTAAGAGAGATTATTGAAAGGATTGTTTCAAGGAGGGAAGGAACTGCTACAATACAAGAACTCTTATTACCATAAGATCTGCAAGCTTCTCAAGAATAAAAAGAATTTGTTTTTTATAGGAGGAATAAACAAGGTTAGAAAGGGGTAGTGTGGGGTCATGAAATAAGAGTGGGATTGGAAAATTATTTTTACTCTGAGGCCAGCCTAGTCTCTGGAGGGGCAGGTAAGGAGGGGTTGTATACTGACTGGCTCAGACTGAGGCTAAATCAAAGCTTAGGGGCCTGGAGGAAGGAAAGCATCTTAACCAAAGTTTGATGAACAAACATTTCATTCCCATTGATCAGTGGGACAAAACAGTTCAGTTAATCATTTATGAATAGAATTTGGAGGTCTGTATGTGGCCTTGTGATAGGTAAAGAAAGGAGGCACCTGTAGTCTTATATAAGGTATATGGGAAAGGTGCTTCTTTGCAGCAAGCCTCTTCTGGAACAAAAGAGGGCGGGCGATTTCTTAACCTTTGTTCTTTTCCAGGAGCTCAGGCTCAGGTAAAATTCAATTGTACTGTCATGTTGTATAATTTCAGGGGCATTTTATTCTGGTCCTTGATAGTAACACATGTGAAACTCTGATAATTGAGACCAATTAATGGAATAAAATAGATAATTCCTGAACTCTAACAATTCTTACGGTAGATAAAAGAACCTAAAACCTGATAAAGAGTATAATATGAATCAACGGGAAAATCACACATTATTCAAATTATGATGTTGAGAAGACTGGAGCTTTGGATGAAAAGCAGGTAAGAGCTGCATATGACATCAAAAACCAAAAGATACCCTAAAAGGTAGCAAAAAAGGGTTGAATTTAAAAATGATATCAACAGGTCCCCAGGTGGCTCAGTCAGTAAAGCATCCTCGACTCAGGTCATGATCCTGGAGTCCTGGAATCGAGCCACTTGTCATGCTCCCTGCTCAGCAGGGAGTCTGCTTCTCCTTCTCCTTCTGCTCCTCCCCTGATCGTGCTCACTCTCTCTTGCTCACTCTCTCAAATAAATAAATAAAATCTTTAAAAAAACAAAAATAAAAATGATATCATCCTTAATAACTCAGAAGAAATATAGCTTACTATTTAGCTGACATCTATATAAGGAAGGTCTTTATAAGCATAAGAGCAAGGCAACAAAAGCATAAATGACAAATGTTTATATGGTTACATTAAACTGTAGAACATGTGCATGCCAAAACCAACTTAATGAAATTTTTAAAAACTTAACAAAATCTATCACTCCCTTTTCACCCATAAAGAAAGGTCAGTTGCCGTTTGACTTCCAAGTGTTTGTTGACATGACGGAAGGAAAGATTTGGAGGGGTTATATCATGGAACCACTGAGTATGGAGCTGGTAATCAGCCAATAGGTATAGATACAGCCATATCCATTATTAAAATGCTGGTTTATAATAACTGCTGCCTGGAGCCCCACCTTCCCTACTCTTGGTCCAGCAGCCAAAGAGGTAAACCTGGCACAGCAGGAGGCCTCTGGGACCCTGATCCAGCCCTGCTATTTGCATCCACTCTGAATGAACAATCGGGCCCTATGTGATACTGATTATTAAATATTTTAGTATCACCCTTGACTGTATAGATGGCATCCCAAAGCATTTTTAGTAGCAGTAGGAAGAACCATCTCTTCCCTTCCTCCCTCCCTCTCCTCCTGACCTAGAACTTGTTACTTGAGTTTACCTCTACAACTGCCAGGAAGAATGACAGAGAAAATTATTAACTAAAAATGTTTAAATAAGAAGATGCAGATAGTATCCAAGAAAATTATTATCTCTAGTGCTAAATAAAACACTTTAAAAGAGGGTGGAAAGTAGGGAGATCATGAGAGAAAAGCAAAGTGCAAAGAAGATGGATGGGGAGCCCCCACGAGAAGATGATGAAGGATACACTCCCTAATCAGGGATTTCCAAAGTTGGCATCTATGGTCTAGGCTTATGGATGTCATTCCCTTTGTTAAACTATCTAAGGGGATAAAAATCTGAACCTTGAAATTACTTGTGAAATACCTCCGAGTGATGATGGTGTCATCAATTGAGATAAGGAAGACTGGGGTGATAAACGAGTTTAGGGGAAAGGGGTACCAAAATTTCTGTTTTGCCCATGCCATGTTTCAAGCACCAACACTGAAATTATGTGAGCATACCAAGTGTGCTATTGGATATAAGAATCTGGAATATTAAGCAGAGGGCAAGGATGGAAATACAGATTTGAAATTAATGCTGATACTATTAAATGTGCTTTTTTTTTTTTTTAAGTAGGCTCCATGCCCAGCACAGAGCCCAATGGAGGGCTTGAACTCACGACCCTGAGATCAAGACCTGAGCTCAATAGTCAGAAGTTTAAGGGACTGAGACACCCAGGTACCCCTAATTAAATGTGCTTTTGATTTAAAAACAAACAAACAAACAAACAAAAAACAGAGATTCGGGACACCTGGTTGGCTTAGCCGGTTGAGCAGCTGCGTTCGGCTCAGGTCATGATCCCAGGGCCCTGGGATCGAGTCCCACATCCGGCTCCTTGCTCAGCGGGGAGCCTACTTCTCCCTCTGCCTGCCACTCCCCCTGCTTGTGCTCACTATGTCTCTCTCTCTCTCTCTGATTTAAAAACAAAAAAACAAAAACAGAGATTCCACTGTAGCCTAGAAATACCAGGGGTTTATCTGATTCCAGAAGCAGATGCAAATAAAATGAGCCATCGCTGTAATTTTTATAGCTTTTACTACAGCTAGCTCCATGAAATCTTCTCAAAGCCCTTTGATTGTATGGTAGACTTCCAAAAGGTCTGGAGCATTGGTGCTTCTATATCTGTTTTCAGTTTATTGTTCATGGGGATAGGACTGGTGGTGAAAGGAAAGGGGACAGATGAACAGGGAAAAATCTGATATTTCTCAAAACAAATGTAAATCACTGACATAGCATATATATATATATGATTTAACAGAAATAGAATTCTAAAATAAATATCCTTTGAATTTCATTATAATTCCGACCTCAAAATTCCTGCAAAGATGAACATGAGGTAGCCTTGCCAATTGACACACTCCTTTGAACAGTTTGAAACAGAGCAACACTACATTGAATTCCATGCTAAAGCAGATGGTGCTATACTAAAGCTCTGGTGTTGTTTCTGAAATTATAACTTTAATTTATATTTTCATTACAAATATTGAATTAATTTATATTTTAGTTATTTTTAATTATAACATTTAATATAGCACTTAGCAATTTATAAAGCCCTTTTACCAGTATTATTTCATTTTGTTCTTCCTTACATCCTTACAAGGTAAAGAAGATATATATATTATATATAAAGAAGATATATATTTTTTTTTTCCTTATCTGACAGATAAAGAAAAAAAATGACAGCCTTGGAAAATGTAGTGGCTTGTCTACATTAACATGGTTATCTTGAGTGACAAGACAAGGCAATGAAAGCCAGCCAGATCTTCTCCCTCTGGGGCTGATTCTCTTTCTGTGTTACTATGAAGACTCTCATTTTTTTCCAAACTGCTGAGTGGATATTTATTAATAATGTTCCCAATTTCATAATATACCAAACTGAGATAACATAGAATGAAATAAATGCTTTGACATCATGAAATTAGATCAGAAAGAGCTAAAACTAGCGTTTCTAGCTCCTGAGTTGCTATTTCTTAACTAATCCATCGAACATTCATTCACCAGTCGTTCAGGGAGAGATGTTCCACCATTGTAAACCATTGTCTCTACGACCAAAATACCTTGAGTTAAAACCTATCACCAAAATGTGCCTGGCATAAATTCTCCTGAAAATGCCTCTAATTCAGTTTCTTACCGCTTTTAACTACATTTTTTCTCAAGCTTCCAAAGAGATAATGGTTACATTATATAAGCGACATGCATGTTTTTAAAACCCTTTTGCAGAAGGAAGTTTAAAAATCACAAAATTGCGGAAGCAGATGTGGCTATTGCCACAAAAAAAGGGGGGGGGGAGTTTCAAGAAAAGCTAAACATAAAATAATGTTAGAATATCAGGTGTTAGCATGCTTGAGTGGACTCATCTGGCAGTCACACATGAGAAATCCCACATTTTACATTTTGGAGACACGTTACACACAAAGCCCCTATTCAGTGAAACTGCCGTTATATGAGCATATGATTAATGATTTATTTTGTTTATTTTAGAAGAGGTATGAGCATAGTTTAAGACCAGCCCAGAGAATCTCAAGTTAAAATTTTCTCCTCTAAGCATCATGTTTCTCTTCTAAAATCTCCCTCTCTCTCTCTCTCAGTAAAAAACAGCATTCATTCTTGCATTCAAACTATAGCTTCTGAATACAAGCTCCAGACTTAGAATTCAATATGGTACCATGTCAGCTGACAACAATTAATTTTGGCCTGAGGCATATAGGTAGAATCTCAATTAATTTGTTACTTATCCTGGAGTACTCCTATACTAAAAACACAACTGTTAACATTAAAACAGGCCAGAAGGTGAATACCAAAAACATTTATACTCTTATTTAGCCAAACCAGAATTATTCTAAGACAATATAATCCATGATGTGAAAGATGAGTGGTGTATGTAATTCAAAACAGTCCATATCTCCAAAAAGGAATTTAGGACCTGCATTTTAGTAGGATACGAATACTTGACATCCTGAGAGTTCACAACTAAAAAAAACATGAAGTTATTTTATGAATACAGAAGATCTAACTGGAAAAGAGGTAGGTTTGATATTCTGGTTCCTAACCACAATGGTTTCAAACCAAAAATCTTTGTAAAGAGTCTGACATTCATCCTGCTCTAGATAATTCACGAAGCCTGGCCAGCCCAATTACAGCTCTTACCCCAGTTCTCTGCCCCCATCTCTCCAAGTCCTCTTCACTCAGACAGAAGCTCTGATTCCCTATCTGGCCCCAAGCTTTAGAAACAGTGCTGTCTTCCCCTTGGTAGGACAGTTTGGAAGTCCTTTTCATTCTGCTTTTGGGTATTTTCTAAATTCTCTATGAGAAGCGCTTAAAAATCAGTTTTTAAGAAGCAATAAAAATATTTTTAAGGGATTTAAGGATCACTGGTTCAGCATGCAAGGGATTCAGTAATAAGTAATGACTATTCCTGCCATTGTTGCCTCCTAGCTCCAACTCCCAGGAGTGATCACCACCCTCAGACCCTGGGTCTTGTCCCCTCTACTATCACAGAGAGCTTGGGCCCTTCACTGAGTCTGGCTCTTGTCACTCTCACCCCTGGAACTGGGCCCCCATTAACTGCTGGCTTACTTCCTTCATCACAACACTCACTCTCGGGCCACCCCTTTCACATCTGGTTGAGCCTTTCTGAAGGTGACTACTTTCCTGGCTCACCCCTATTACCTGTTGCTGGGTTCCTTAGAGACCAAGTTCTGAAAGGCTTGGGGCGCTTGCCAACTGATGACCCATAGGGCAAATTTGGCCCTCTAACATAATTGGTATGGTGTACTAGGTATTAGCAATTTTAAAGTATCTTCAGGCCGAAAACATGTTCTTCAGTTTGCCATAGTCTCCATCACTATTGTATTACACCTACCCCTTTATTAATTTTCTCACCTGCCTAGGACTTGGAGCCATTTGAGTTAGAGCCCTAGAGAGAGAGCCCCTCCACTGTCCCAGCAGAGCTCTCATCAATATCTCAGCAGGTTCTGTTTACCCTGTGCCTCAGCAGAATGTCTAATTTCAAGTCTCAATTTCTCCTGGTCTTTCTCATTCCATTGATGTCAGCAAGCCAACTGTGTGAAATGACAACACCATTTCAGAGGCCAACAAAGAGGGGGATCAAGGGTCAATCCTTGGACACACTCTAGAATTCCTGACTTGTATCCTACATCCCTCCAAATTACAGCTGCACTCTGAAGAAATTTGAAAAGAAACTCACCAGAAGAGGGAAGCAAAGAACAGCCCAGATGTGCATGAAGATGAATGACTACAGTTACTTTAGGAGTTAAAAGCAACAACCGCAAAGATGGACGGATGTTCATTGCCCGACCTCTCCATATGGAGTAGTTATCTTCAGAAAGTACACCAAGTCCTACGCCCACAATAGCCAAGGATTCACATTCCATGCAGTGTACGATTTGTGGGATTTAAGGAAGCATTTCATATGAGCTTGGGGGAGATTTGGAGGGAGAAGGATTCAGGATAGGTGGGACCAAAAAAAGATGACAGAAGAGGCAAGCAGGCAAGCATGAGTGGAAGTAAGGAGGAAGGGAGGCAGGGAAGCAGGAAGGCAAATTAACAGTTTATTGAGCATGTGCTAGGTACCAAGTATGGACTCAATCCTTTTATAGACATCATCTCATTTAATACTCACACTATCTCTTAAGTTCAGAGACTTGAGGATTTACTCAAGGTCACGGGGGCATAAAGCAACAAAGTCAGAATGTAAAGCCAAATCTGTGACTCAAAAGTCCTTCTCCTTTTCATTGACACCAAAGTCTCTCCAAGGTGATTCATTTTAACCGGTGCAGCAGATGTGACCATGAGAGCTAACTCAATAGCGTTTCCCTTGTGGCTTGAACAACTAAGTGTGTTTAACTTTTAAAACAGTCCTGGGAGATAAGTGTTGTTTTTTCCTTTTTTCACAGAAAAGGAAACTAAAGGTCATAGAAGTTAAATACCATACTGGAAGTCAAGGGCTTTTGCAAGCATCAGCGCTGTCCCTTAGTGTAGGCAGCAGGCGGAAGGGTCACCCATTCTCTGGGCATCTTGCAAAGAGGGGAGCTAGGTAGGGCCAGGGTGCAGCTGGATGTGTAACAGGGCTGTGCTTTCAAGGGAGGGAGCCCACCCACTGTGGCTCTCCCTTTTACAGGGCAGGATGACATCGGACTTACAAGCAAGGGACAGAGAGTCTGGGCTTGAGCACTAAGGTGCCACTTGTCTGGGAACACTAGTTGGTTTGGGGCACAGTTCTTCACACAAGGAGTTGTGAAGGAAGCCACTGTACCACAAGGTGTTTCAGACGTAGCCCCTTCCACCGGTGAGGGGAGAGGCATCGCCTGCTCCAGCTAGTTCATCCAGACGACCCAGAAAGAACTTCTAGGATCCTTGAGTGGACAATCCAGCTTCTCTTTATTCATTCAATAAAAAAATTGGCAGAGGCAGAACTTGAATCCAGGTCTTTCGACTTCAGAACCCAGGAAGGAGTTAGAAACCTAGCCCTTGTTGAGTGAAGACAACAGAATCCAGGGGCTATGGCAAAATCAAGGTCGTGTCACATGACTTATTTGTGTTTTCAGGGGTTCAAAGAGCAGGTGATCGTCAAGTGGGTAAATGCCAGCATCCTGGTTCCAAGTGATGGATCCACTCATAATACCCCAGACACAGCTAAGGACTTGAGGAGGAAGATGTCTCCAACTGGGTGAGAAAGACCTCAGAGACTGACAAAGGAAGTCATAGGAAACCTTTTCCATTAAGCTCAAAAGGCATTTCTACTTTAAGAGGTTTGACTCTTTCCTACTAATTTATAATATCATTTTTTGTTTGTAAAATAAAGTAGAATACATATAAGGAGTCCTATGAGAAATGCTTTCACGAATAACTTCCCCCATGATATTTTAAAAATTTCCAGTTAATTTTTAACTATAATTCATTTTTAAATACAGGTTTCCTTATACTACATTTACAGTTTTCTCTGTTCTGTTTTCATTTTATCTCTAAAGTAGATTTAGAGCAAAGACCTGCATTTTCTTGTATTCTCTAAAAGGTCGAGGGATGTTTTATTGTATCATGTGAAGAACCATTCTTACGAAACTAGAACTGATCTGTGAATTCTCTTATTTTTATTTCTTTCTATCCTAGAACTGAACCAGAGATGACAGGGGGAAAATAGTTTTCTTTTATAATAAAAAAAAATTCACAAATAGCTCATTCAATGAAGTGATATTACCTCCTTTTTGCCTGAGATCAAAATCAGGGCTGCAGTGTTCATTTGTTCCTACATTTGATCTTTGAAGGCATGGGTTATGGGTCAAATGACACATTGCTAATGTATATGATTCACAAAGGTCATTTGAAAATGGAACATTCATGGGGTGCCTGGGTGGCTCAGTCGTTAAGCATCTGCCTTTGGCTCAGGTCATGATCCCAGGATCCTGGGATCGAGTCCCACATCGGGCTCCCTGCTCCAAAGGAAGCCTGCTTCTCCCTCTACCACTCCCCCTGCTTGTGTTCCCCCTCTCACTGTGTCTCTATCAAGTAAATAAAAATAAAATCTTAAAAAAAAAATGGAACATTCACCTGGAGATAGATTTGGTTTTTCTTTTTTTTCCTTCCTTCTTCCTTCTTGCTTCCTTCCCTATTTCCCTTCTTCCCTTTGGCTGTAAACAACCTATAATTTAATTCATTAATATACTTCATACTAATAGTAAAGTTCTGTTTTGTGAAAAAAATGAAAGGCCTGAGTGTTAAAAGATAAACACGAGAAATTATTTTTTTCTTACTGAATCTCGACTGCATTTTACTTTCTAAATACAGCTTATGATACTGTTAATTTACTGTGCTTTGAACATGTATCTTGGTAGTTATACAAGACCATTTCTTGGTACTTGGGATCGGTGGGGAGGTAGGGAAGTGGGGTGGGGGAGGATTGGGTTTCCCTAGAAGCACATCCTGAGACGAGAAATTTGAGTGCAGGTAGTTAACTTGGGAAGTGAATTTCAGAAGCCCCATTAGGGGTGTGGGGAGGTGAGACAGGGAAGGGAAAAACAGAAGGCAATAAAATTAGCTTTTATTAAGCAGATTACAGCTGTGAGCATCTGAGGCTCAATTCCACCAGATAGCACCCAGACAGGTAGAATTTGGTTTCGAGTCGTCCCATTGGGAACCAAGGCTTTCCTGAGGGAGAAGGGATGTAGACATAAATATGGAAAGAGGGAAGATAAGATTCTGTGGTATTTGATTGGAACTGTCAATATTAGTATGAAGTCACAATTTTTAAAAAGCGTGTGTGAATGCCTTTGTGTGTGTGTGTGTGTGTGTGTGTGTCTGTTTAAAGGAAAGAACCTGGGCACCTGGATGGCTCAGTCGGTTAAGCATCTGCCTTCGGCTCAGGTCATGATCCTGGGGTCTTGGGTTTGAGTCCCGTGTCACTTCAGGCTCCCTGCTCAGCAGGGAGTCTGCTTCTCCCTCTCCCTCTGCCGCTCCCCCACTTGTGCTCTCTGGCTCTATCTCTCTGTCAAATAAATAAATAAAATCTTAAAAAAAAAAAAGGAAAGAACCTATATCTGAGGGAGCTAAGATAGGTGGTAGTGAACTGAAACAATGTAAGAAATGCCCAAAGGGGAAACCCAAGGAAAAGAGGTTTTTCTTCCTTTTGGACAGTTTCCTTCTAGAGCTCTTCTCTGCTCTAAACAGGACATATTTTACATTTTTATTTAATGAGGAGGTTGCCTGAAAAGTCACTTTTCTATTACTCAGTTCAAGAAAGCAGGATAACATTTGCCATAACATAAGCCTTTCTTCATATTTAAAAAATAAACACGAGGGACTAATCACACAAATTCAATATTTGATAAGCAAAAGGGTTGTAATAGGAGGAGGGGTAGCATCAAGTAAAAGATTTGATCCTTTGTTTAAAAAGCAGAGTGAGGTCATCCTGAGACAGGGAAACTGAAGAGACCACCATGAGAAAAAAAAAACTGTATTTTTTTCCTTCTCTGCTTTTCCAGCTTCTAATCTTGCTAGGACCTGCACGCCCACCCCACTCTACACAAGCCTTATAATGTGAACAGCATGCGTCCTCCTGGTAAAGGACAAAGAGGTAATGATGGCTTTGGAATCTTCCAGCACAACAGATAACATGTAAGGGTGAGCGGACGGGGTCGTCATAAACCTTGTCCAAGACCACTGACTCCAAACACGTTGACACCGAGACCCCTGGCTTCAGTAAATGAGTGACTTAATGAGGGACACCTGGCCCCTGTCCTTATTCTGACCAGTTCCTGGATACCTAAGAGGACACGTGCAGCAAACCACAATCGTCAGTAAAAACCCCAGACCCCGACAAAGAAGAGACTTGTGCTCTTCTCCTTTCTGTGTCTCCCAGACACTCTGTCTGTATCTCTTTCTGTATACTTATAGATATATCTTCAATAACCTCTGCTTTCACTTCCTGCTGTTTGATTTCCATTCTGCGTGAAGCCATGGACCCTCTTCGCTAGTCCTGTGGGACCCCCTCTCTGGGTCCTCCGACCCAGCCTGCCTGCGTCAATCTGATTCTAAGAGTGGCAGATAATTCCAAGGAGCCTTTCCCCTGAGGGCAGTTGTAACTGCAGGAAACACAAAACATCTAATCATGAGCATCAGCATGCTAACAAGCGAATGAAGAACTGGGTCAACATGCAGACGAAGAGCTCCAGGAAATGGACCTGAAATTTGGGACTACTTCTGTTCTGGGTATGTTACTCAGTTCCTGAAGAGGTAGCTGAGAGTCTGAATATATTGATATTCATAAATATATACTCGCTCTCTTTTGTCCTCTTAGCTTCTTTAGAAGACAAAAATTATTAAAGTAATAATTATAACAATGTATTTATTGTTTTGGCTTCGTGACATTTATAGGTGATGTTACAGACATAATATATAGAACCGTAATACCACAAAATGGGGGGGTGGAATAGATCTATATAGGAGTAATATTTTCATATCTCACTGAAACCAAGTTGTATGAATCTGAAACTGATGCTCATAAATGAAGATGTATATGGTAAGCCCTAGAGGAACCGCCAAGGAAATACGAACAAAAATAGTAGTAAAATAAATCATTCCTTAAATTAAAATTTCCCCTTTTTACAAGGCCACAGTCATTTTTCTAAATGATTTTATTTATTTATTTACCAGAGAGAGAGAGATTGGGTGTGAGAGAGTGTGAGAGCACAAGCAGGGAGAGTGGCAGGCAGAGGGAGAAGCAGGCTCCCGACCAAGCAAGGGGTCCGATGTGGGGCTCGATCCCAGGACCCTGGGATCGTGACCTGAGCCGAAGGCAGACATTGAACCGACTGAGCCACCCAGGTGTCCCAAGGCCACAGTCATTTTGAATTAGGGCCCACTTGAATGACCTCATTTTAAAAAATTTATTTAAATTAAAACTTTATTTTTTACATCAGTTTTAGGTTCACAGCAGAAGGGAGGGCAATGTACAGAGATTTCACATTGCTGCTACAACGAATGCGTAGCCTCCCCCAGTATCAACATTCCCACCAGACTGGAATATTTGGTGCACGATTGATGAACCTAGACAGAACTACATTATTATTCTCACATTTTGAAGTTTATTTAATGATGTAAGAAAATACACATTATATTGTTATATAATTGAGCAAAAATGAACACACAACAGCCAGGTTTCCAAATCTGCTAGAAATTGTAGATACTTGCATCATTAAAAAAAATAGAGGAAAACACCTCATACTATTTATGAAAGATTATTTCTAGGTGATGAAATCATAGGCCATTTTCTCAATTATCTGCATTGTTTTTTGGCGCCCAAGGACCTCATCCTAACTTGATCCCCTGCGAAGACCGTCTATCCAAATAAGATCACATTCACGGATACTGAGGTGAAGGCTTCACCATCTTTAAGGGCAAGTACAATTCAACCCATAGCAGCCGATTACAAGAATTAACCTAAGTAAAACACCCTCTTTATATTGAAGGGCCTTTTATGAACATAAAACGTAAAAATTTACCCAGTCCCATATAATCTCATCCTCTTCAGTCTGGGACTAAAAGAGAGTGACAGTCCAATGACTGTATTTGTCTGATTTTGGCTCCAACAACATTGCAAGAGCTCCAGCTCTCTAGGTGTTGCCAGACTGTTTTGGGGTCCTCATGGAGTGACTCTGTACACTGTGTTCTCTTGCATGCTCACTAGTATCCATCACTTTCCTGCACTACTGTTTCAGCTGATCCAGACCACGTTACCTGTCCTTGCTGATACCCAAGGCTCCTGCCACTTGTCTCCTCATAGCGTCACCACTGCTCGTGGATATGGTGTCCAGCCTCTGCACCATTGGAGAGGGGCGACATAGTTCCCACATACTGCTATTGTATATTTATTTGTTTTTTTTAAGATATTTTATTTATTTATTTGACAGAGAGAGAGAGAGAGAGAGAGAGAGAGCACAGGAAGGGGGAGGGGCAGAGGGAGAAGCAGGGAGCCTGCTTCTCCCTCTCCCCCTGCTTGTGTTCTCTCTCTCGCTGTCTCTCTCTCTGTCAAATAAATAAATAAAATCTTTAAAAAAAAAAAGAATGTCTCGAGTGATCTTGGACCTTTGCTCTTCTATATTATATACATGTTAGAATCAGCTTGTTAGTTACAAGAAAAAGGTTATATTGAGGCTCTGATTGAAATGTCGTTGAATCTATTGCCTTTTTCATATACTGAGTCTTCCTGCCATGTGTGGAATTAACCTTGATGCAAGGGTAGCCTCCCAGTATAATACTAGGCAGGCTATCTCAGACATCACAGAACAGAAAGGCTCAAGGCTAAATGAAAAAAGCTCACATCACATGGTTTATTAAATCACTTTAAAAGACACACTCAGGGGATGCCTGGATGGCTCAGTCAGTTAAGCGTCTGCCTTTGGCTCAGGTCATGATCCCAGGGTCCTCTAATCGAGCCCTGCGTAGGGCTCCCTGCTCAACGGAGAGTCTGCTTTTCCCTCTGTCCCTCCCTCTGCTCGGGCTCACTCTCACTCTCAAATAAAATAAAATCTTTTAAAAAACAAATAAAAATAAAATACACAGTGAGAAACAGGGGAAAGAGAGGGGTAAGTTAACACATTTAGGATAGGGTCCAAGCTACATGGCAAGGATAATAGTACCTGGCTCTTGTTTTCTCTGTATACCGCATGAGCCTTCCCCACGTGGGTGGATGGTGTGGTTTTGAGGACCAGACGTGAGGTTTGAGCAAAGCAGCTCAGACAGAAGGTGCCCCGCACCAAAGATATATAATTGCCCTACCAGAGTGACTCAGGGGCCAGCACACTTGGTTACAGCTTTAGCATTTCAGTTTAACCTGTTGAACAATCTTGGGTTTTATTTGTGTTATTGGGTAAAGGATACATGGGGCCAGAATGAGCGTCCAAAATGGGTGGTTGAATAAAGTCCTCATGAATATTGAGTGCTTTCATACTCTATGTATACTTAGTATGTCCTGAATATTAAGTGCCTTTTGTGTATTTAATGTATCATGAATATTAGGTCTTCAGTGTCTCATGAATATTAAGTATATCTTGGTTCTTTCATCCCTTTCTACTTAACACACATGTGCGCTCCATATTAACCTCTCATCCATACTTAGTACATCTAAAGGCTTTCATTGATCTCATTTGTTTTCCTTTAGAGCAGAATTGAATATTCTCAAACAAGACAATGTTGCACTAAGAAGTTGTACTTTTCATTTGGTTTAATTCATTTAAATCACTTTTAATATCTTTCATTCTGTTTTTTCTCACCTTAAAGGAGTCATGCAACATTTTTAAATGATTCATTCCCAGGTACCTCCTATCATTTGTAGACATTGTAAATGTATCTTCTAAATCTTCAGTAACACACATACTGACATTCTCTCACCCTACTCGGGCAATGCATCATAGATGAAAGAGAGGGATCTCTAAAGTCAGATACAACCAGATACTCTACTTACTAGCTATGTGTTCTTGGGCTTTCCAACCTCGTGGAAGGTCAATTCATGAAATAAAGACAATAATACCATGGCATTACTATAAAATTTCAGATATATTTCGTGCCTAGCTGTCCTGTGCATTGTAGGCTGTTTAGTGGCAGCCCTAATCTTTATCCACTGATATCTCCAGCATGCTCCCATACCCCAGTTCAAAAAAAAAGATGAGAAAATGTATATAATATACATATAACCAGTAAGTTCTCAGTTATTATTATTAATGAGCCATTCTGGACATCTAGATAACTGAATTTTTATATTTTATGAGCCTAGATCTCTTATTTCAATCAGGTTAGACAAAAATATGTCCAATATATATAAACATCTGGGTCCAAACAGAAAATTCTTGGAGTCATCATTATGAATTACTGTAATTTCAATAAAGAGGGAACGGATTTTACACTTGAATGTCTGTAGTATTTGGGTTAATTTATGTCCATCATAGGATTTAATCCCCAGAAGCTTTTAGAAGCAGGCACTGTTATCCTTTATAAAGGATCTTACCTCTTTAAAGGAGAAAGTTGACTTGCAGAGAAGGTAATCTCTCTAATGTTAAGTCACTGCTAACTGACCAGTCCTGTCTGATTCCAAAGCCCACGTCCTATTTGTCACCCTAGGGAGCCACACAATAAATCCTTCAAAATGAATAATACATGTGGGTCTATTTGCCCTTACATCAAATGGCTCAGACCATTTGGTTTTGAGTTTGTGTGTCTTGTTTTGCTCTGTGGAAGACATGTGTGTGGCCATCCTATTGATTCCCTAGGCCATGTTTCTCCACAGTCCATACTTTAGATTTGTTCTTTGGTAGAACCCCTGCTTGCTCAGGTCTAGGATAGCTTTGTGATTTAACGGAGGCTAGATCCCTCCCCAACCCCAATGATCTTGATTAGTGCCAATTACTGTCATTCTATTCCCCTTGCCAATGACTGGCTTAGGCATGGGTATGTGAAATAATTTTGGCCAAGGAGCCATGACAGGAAGCGTACTAGGGGGTATCCAGCAGAAGTTTCTCCTAGGGTGCCTGGGTGGGTCAGTCGGTTAAGTGTCTGCCTTCCACTCAGATCATGATCCTGGGGTCCTGGGATCAAGGGAGCCTGCTTCTCTCTCTGCCTCTGCCCCCGCCCTCTGTCTCTCATGAATAAATAAAATTTAAAAAGAGAAAAAGAAAAAAGAAATTTCTCCTAGCTTATAATAATAGACCCATGGAAGAAAATTACTCCTGTTCTTCACCCTGATAACATATCATCTTGTGGTCATAAGTAGACAAGCCTCAGAGCAAGACCCAACATGTCACTGATGAAAGAGTGGAAAATGGAAAAATCCTGAGCCTTTAATGATATCATCAAAATTAATACATCGTGCATTCCTAGGAGGTACAGCCTGAGTCATGTAGTTGGTTTTTTTTTTTTTTTTTGCTTTGTTTTGATCTCCTGTACACCATGTAATGGGCTGAACATCTTGTAATATTTTTACATGCCTTCTTTCCTACAGGTGGAAACATTTGGAAAATAAAACCAAAATTAAGAAGGTAATAAAATGATTGAGAGAACCCTGAACACTTTTCTTTGTTTTTGCCCTGTAATGTTACTTCGGAAATAGTCCTATCTCAAGACTATTCGACACTTTCAAAAAATGTTAAGGCTGACTACTTCACTGTTGTGGGAAAAGCAACAAGGAATGAGGTAAGATGCCAGGTGTTCATTACTGTGCCAGTTGGGTAGAATGCTGAAAAACCAGTCCCTTGTCCTTAAAGGAGTGTGTCACACAGGAGGTGGGTGGCCAAAAGGTTAATCATGACTGGGATTCTCCCCTGCGGGCCTGTCTGTGTGTTACACCAGTGGTACCACTATGATCAAGTCAGGTGGCCAGGATGTCTTAAGCATTTCAGGTACCAGATAACCCTCTACCACTGCTGGTCATATTATTTTTGCTTTTCCCCCTTTTTCCCCTTCTCTTGGAGGCTGAAAGCATTCTTTTGTCTAAAAGTATATTAATATGAGACATTGTGAGAGCTTTTGTCATAGTTGTAATAGTTTGGGATCTACCCATGAGTAAAATAGAAGGACTTTTCCATTCTTACAATCTATATTGTGTTTCCCTTATACATTGGCATAGACACTCAATAAATCATGGTATGAGTGAATAAATGGAAGCTAGTGTAAAATAAATGGAAATAAGTGTTGACTAATGTATTTATTCATTTATTCTCCTTGCTGTTGAAAAGCTTATTTAATAGTCATGACAAGGTAAATAGATAATTTCAATAAGGAATTGCAAGAATTATGCTAGAGGTATACAGAGGGCACTATGGAGGAAGAGTGACTTTCTTAAGCTGGGTATTTCAAGCAGAGGAAACAGCATATTCAAAAGGACAGAGAGTTGTACATTGTCTTTTGTGGCTGGAGTAAAGAATGAATGCTGGCCTCTTCACCTACCATCTCCTTCTGGCATCATTCCCAGAACCACGATGCTGATTATGTCAACCTTTATGCCTTTCAAGCCTGCACTGGGCAGTTTGACTTTGGAAGCAAAATCAGAAAGATCACAAGGTAGAAGGAGGACAGATGGGCATTAATGAGCCATGAGTGAGCTGAAATGTTGACTTAATCCATGGGGTAAAGAAAATTTATGGGCATAAAAGGATAAAGAGTATGTGAGCCAGTTGGTAATTGGAGGAGAAGCAAATAGACACCCTGAAACAGATTCCAAGAAAGTGGTAGAGACGTATTAGGAGGGAGTCCGTTACAGTTATAGATTTGAGTTCTTGTGGTATCACCATGTTCCTTATTGATAATTACCATCTCAAGAAAGTTGGGCTGAATGAGTTTCTGTTCTTTACAACTCAAAAAGCCTAATGAAACCAACTCCTCTAATATGTGTTCTTGCTGTTCCTGTTGAGTAGGATTCTTCCTTTATTTTCCCACAAACATGTCATTGTCATTTTTGCCTGCTTCCATCTTTTATGTCATTTATCTTAGACAATGTTCCTTTTCCTCTCTCCATCTAGGCATTCAGCTGACATCCTGAGCCTGAACCAACTGCCAGACACGCTGCTAGATGCTGGGGGCTAGAGTGATGATTCACACATGGTCCTTGCCTTCAAATTTGGAAGCAACCTAAATGTCCAAAGAGACATGGTCAAAGTAATTACAGTATGCCTGACAAAACAGGCGCCTATACAGCCCTTAAGATCGTGTTATGAAGAATACTTAGTGACATGGGGAAATTCACACAGTCTAATGACAGATGACAAAAGCAGGTCAGGATAATGGTAGAGAATATAGCCTTTAATTTAGACTTTGTAGTCAGATCAGCCAGCATTCTAGAGTTCGCTAAGACAATCTCTAAATGTATGATCTTGAATAAGTGACTCAACCAGTCTGAGCCTCAGTTTTCTTGTCTATAAAATGCGAATGATAGTACCTACTTTTATATAAGGTCCTCGTGATGATTAAATGAGGTAATATATGTAAAATATTTAGTGCAGTGCCAGCTCATAAGAAATGGTTAATAAATGCAACCCAATATTAGTATATCATAGTATACTAAAAAAAATTGAAATATACATTAAATGTATATATGGAAACTGGAAGAAAATATTGTAAAATGGGAATAGCGATATTATACCTGAATGATATGGCTATAGATGATTTTTATTTTCTTCCTTATACATTTATGTGTTTTCTATATTTTCTACAATCACAGTGTTTTACCTTGTAACCAGAAAAGTTATTTGAAACAATTATTAAGGTTCTTTAAAACAGGTTAAATATTGTTTCCAGTTTGATTTTTTAGACAAGTGAAATATTACAAAATTTTAATTAGTAAAGTTAAAATTAGATTCTGTTGTAGTTTAAATTGTGATATTGTTCCAAACAACACGCCTAAGCACTTTCGTTCTATTTCACAGTTCAACAAATACTAGAAGATTATGAAGGACATTGAACTTCCCTTGCAAAATAACATATACCAAAGGTGTGTTTAGTTAGAAAGTCCTGCTCTAAATGAACAGTTTGGGAGTTAAATTGGCCGAGATTGTGTGTGTGTGTGTGTGTGTGTGCGTCTCATCACAACAGCAGACTCTGACTTAGCATCAGCTCAAATCAAATCAGTGCTGTGAAGACTGAATGAAGAGTCAGGAGAAAAGTATTGCTAGTCTCTTGGGCAGACAATATAACTACACCTATGTCTATACAGAGGAATAATCACATTCTACCTATTCAAAATTAAAGCATGGATCAAAAATAAAAAGATACAGCCACAGAAAACATGGATAGTCATGAATCTGGAGGCATTACACTTCATGATTTCAAGCTGTATTTCAAAGCTATTGTAATCAAAACAGGATAGTATTGGCTTAAAAACTGTTACATAGATCAACAGAACAGAGTAGAACCCCAGAAATAAATGCATGCATATATGGTTAATTATTTTATGACAAAGAAGCCAGCAATACACAATGGGTAAATGATAGTCTCCTCAATAAATGATGTTGGGAAAACTAGATGGCCAGATGCAAAGAATGAAGTTGGATCTCTATCTTACACCATACACAAAAATCAACTCAAAAGCAATTAAAGACTTGAAAGTAAGACCTGAAACCATAAAAACTCCCAGAAGAAAACACAGAGGGTAAACTCCTGGACATAGTATTGGCAATGATTTTTTGGATTCGACACCAAAAGCAAAGGCCACCAAAATCAACAAGTGGGACTACATCAAACTGAAAAGCCTCTGCACAGCAAAAGAAACCATCAACAAAATGAAGAGGCACCCTACAGAATGGGTGAAAATATTTGCACGTTGTGTATCTGATAAGCAGTTACTATCTAAAATATATAAATATATAAAGAACTCATAGCAAAAAAATAAACAACCCAACCCAAAAATGGGCAGAAGAAATGAACAGACATTTTTCCAAAAAAGGACATACAAGTGGTCAACAGGTACATGAAAATGTGCTTGGCATCACTCATCATCAGGGAATTTCAAATCAGAACCACAATGAGGTATCCCCTCACACCTGTTAGAATGGCCATCCTCAAACAAGTGTTTTGAAGATGTGGAGAAAAGAGAACCCTTGTACACTGTTGGTGGGAATGACCACTGGTGCAGCCACTGTGGAGAACAGTACGGAGGTTCCTCAAAAAATTTTTTAAAAATAAAAAAACAGAACTACCATATGATCCAGCAATTCCACTTCTGGGAATATATCCAAAGGAAATGAAAACAGGATATGAAAGAGATGGCTGTATTCCTGTGTTCACTGCAGCATTATTCACAATAGCAAGGCATGGAAACAATCTAAATTCCCTCAGCGGATGAATGGATAAAGAAGATGTTTTATATATATATATAACCATGTGTTTTATATATATAACACATATAACACACACACATAAATATACACACAATGGAATATTATTCAGCCAGTTAAAGAAGGAAATCCTGCATTGGCAACAACCTGGATAAAAATTGAGCACATTTGGCCCACTCAAGTCTTTGCACTGGCTACGCCTTCCATCTGGAAGGCTCCTCCTCCAAACAACTGCATGGCTCACTCCCTCAATTCTTTAAGGTTTGTACCCAAAAGACACCATCCCACAGAAGCCTTCCTCGGCGGCTGTCTCTAAAATTTCAGTGCCTACCGCTAACATTTTATATACTCTTCCTTGCCTATTATTTTTCAGTTCATCTCCTTCAAATATATTCCATCTTACTAATTTATGTAGTTTATTATCTCTCTCCTAGAAAGCACACTCCACAAGGACCTGGAATATATCTGTTTACTCATTGATAATATAAACTGAAACGAAAGTTTCACAAAACAATACTTATCCTTACTGTGCATGATTTATTCTGATATTTTCTTTTATTTCTTCTGTTAAAAACACTCATGGATCATGATCCACAGTTTATTTTTGGTTTTTTGAGGTTGGTTTTTTTTTTTTTTAAGATTTTTTTTATTTATTTGAGACAGAGAGGGAGAGAGAGAGAGAGAGCATGAGTGGTGGGGAGGAATAGGGGCAGAGGGAGAAGCGGGCTCCTTGCTGAGCAAGGAACCCGAAGCTGGACTTGATCTCAGGACCCTGGGATCATGACCTGAGGCGAAGGCAGATGCTTAATGACTGAGCCACCCAGGTGCCCTGATCCACAGTTTATATTACACTCACCTAATGTAGGTTTTCATTGCATCTTGTGTGTTTGGTTTCAGAGTATAACATCTCGCCCTCCCTCCACCCCTCCTACGCCCTGTAGTCTGTGCTCTCTCTCTGTCTTTCTGTTTATTCCCTCACATATTCTAAGTTCCATGAGGAGTCAGGGCCATCTTACTCACTGCTGTATTTCCAGCACCTAGAATAGCACTTTAACAAGTACAAGTTCTGTGCAAGCAGAAGTTGAAAGCTACAAACTGCAAGAAGACGTTGGCCACCACCCAGATGCTAAGCAGAAACCCAGAGGGAAGTAGAAACTATGACCAGGTAGAGAGCAACAGAGCTGTAATCCGTTTCTGAGTCTGTGCGTTTCTCTACAGCCAATGTCTTCACCCTCTCTCTTAATTAAGGTGAGCTTTTGGTTTTTTGAAAATCATGCTACATAAATAGCAGATGAATTCGACATTTTGATCAATCGGAGCAAACAATCTGAATACTTGGGTAAAATGAGTATCAGTTATTCTCACATGGGGGTTGACAGATAAACGGAGGAATTACTTTAAAGCGTGGAGACGGGAAGGCAGCAGAGTAAGCCTGCTTCAGTCAGCCCTCCTGTCCTCTTACCACCCAGCTGTTTCCCTCCTTTGCTCTGCTGCAGGACCCTGCCACATGGGAAGGGCTCCTGCTGGACTCTGGGCCCAGCAGAAGGATGATCTAGATTGTATTGCGAAGGTGCTCTCAAAGGTAAACAAAACTTACAGGAGTCATCTCTCTCTAGGTGTCCTTTCTTCTCAGGGGTTTAGGTGAAACAGGCCGGGTTCCCCACCCAGGGAGGTCTCTAGGTTAATAAATAATTCTGGCCTGCTCAGGTTTAAGTTCTGTCTTGCTCTTTTGCATTCTGGCACATTTCATTGCTCTAGACCTCATTTTATATAAGAGTTATAAAATCTGAGTGTCGAGTTTGACCACTGAGGGAGCGCGGTCTAACTCACTAGATTTCACATTGGAGGTAGGAGACCAAAATCCCAGATAGAAATAACAGGTGCCTATGACTGTTGTTTTTGTTTTTTAAAGTTTTTATTTATTTATTAGTCAGAGAGAGAGACAGCGAGAGAGGGAACACAAGAAGGGGGAGTGGGAGAGGGAGAAGCAGGCTTGCCGCCGAGCAGAGAGCCCAATGCGGGGCTCCATCCCAGGACCCTGGGATCATGACCTGAGCCAAAGACAGACGCCCAACGACTGAGCCACCCAGCCACCCCTGTTTTTGGTTTTATACACACACGCATGCACATGCATGCACACACTCACACACACATTTGGGGGGGTGTGTATTAGGAAATATATATATATATTTATATATGTAAATGTATTTCCTTGGCAGTGACCGATTTAACCATGAAGCTAGGAAGTGTTAAACTTCAGTGCTTTTCATTTGCATGGGCCCCTTCTAAGAAATGAACCTAATTTTGCTTATTCATTTTAAGAGGCCTCCAATTTTCCTGCTCCATAAAATCTGGGTCTGCCCATGCCTTCAGGAATGTTAAGGGTAGAGTTTCGTGTTTTAGGAACTCAGGTCTGCCCAGTAGCACTAGCTCTTATGAGCCCAAACAGCTGTGGAACAAGTTGAGGAGTTGCTGTGACATTAAAAGAAACGGTGGGGGGCGGGGGAGGAGGATGGAACAACATTTGGTTTCTATTTACCACTGAAGTGGGTAAATCAGGGCTCATAAGAAAATACAAATAGAGCTGAGAGACCATGGCTTAGCACATGAGTATAGGAGGAAATGCCAATAACCCAAATAAGTTCGGAATAAAAAATATACTTTCTCATCTTTATTTGACTTGTAATTTATACAGATATTTAGCTAATATTATTATGTACCATAATAACGTAAGATATTGATGATAAGGGAAACTAGGAATGGGGTCTATGGGGATTCCTTGAATTATTTTCTCAATTTTTCTACAAATCTAAAGCTGTTCTAATCAAGTTTATTCTTTAAAAAAAAAAAGGTTGTCAGTTATTCTAATAAAAGCATATCATTGACACACTGCATTTCTATTTAATGGCAATACTTTTGGGAGACTGACATTTGTTAATCTTAAAAAAATTATGCTGCAGACAGGCTTAATTCTACTTAACCAAAGTGGAGTAAGCAACTGATTTAATTAATTTAATTTATGGTAGGCCCTGGATATTGTGTGGATTTTTAAACTTAATTAGGAAACGTTTTTAAATTAAATCCAGCACTGAACGTTTGTTTCTTTCCATTTATTTTATTTAACCTAATGATCAGAAGCATACTGAAGCTATAAAACTTTTTAATGAGATATTTCATTTGGAGAGGAGGTGGGTTCCCCCCCCACACTCACATAAATAGGTAATTCTAGAATTGGTCTATAATGAAACTCAGCACCTGTTTGAAGTTTTATAAAACTATATTTTAAAGTTAGGCTCTCTAACCTTATAATTTTCTAGCACCTTTTATATGTGCATTGGAGCATTTGCATTTATAGTGACATTTCCTAAATGAGAGAAGCAGATGAGTCAAATGACTAATACCAGATTCTCTATGAGTCAGAGGAGGAATTGTTCCATTGAGTCATTACCTGCCAGTCCTAAAGTCATTTTCAGGAGAATTAATTAAACATAAACCACCTGAAATCATAGTAAGGAGCCATGTGCCTACAAGTTTTCAATAGGAGGTTGTTTGAAACCAAATTTGAGGAGACTCCTTTCCCTAAAGATACTGCTAAACTGAAACACAAAGGTATTGTTCTCACCTTTAAAAACATATGTAGACAAGTATCTGTTGTAGTCATGCTACTCTTAAGGGCAAATAGTAGCTTAACCTACTTAGAGCTTAAATGCTATTATTCTAAAACCCTTTCTCTCTGTTATTGTGCTTATATTAGACAAGTCAATAGCTCTCCATTAATTCTGTCAGTACTATCTCAGTATCCTAGCTTCTAAGATAACCACATATAAACAGTTTAACAACATTGTAGCAGAAAACATAATTATGAAGTTTTTGAATGCCATAAACCAAGAATATCCTTCCACACAGTTTTCACTGCCCCTTCCTTTAGTTAATGAGGTTTCTTATGAGAATACATAACAGAAATAGAACATCAATATTTTGTATACAATTCCAAACTTAATTAAAATTAGTTCTTACTTATACCCAAAATAGGTTGGGCCCTGATAAGCTTGTTTTCAACCTATGAGGTACAAGCTTGTGCTAGTAAAAGAATGTATTTCAGGTAACCCATTTAAAGCAGTATGGCTTGGGGTTGTTTTGTTGTTGTTGTTGTTAAGATTTTCTTTATTTCGTTCTTTTTAAAGTGGGCTCCATGCCCAATGTGGGGCTTGAACTCAGGACCCTAAGATCAAGAGCTGGATGCTATACCCAACCAGGAACCCCTAGAGATATTCCTTCTAAGTAATCTCTATACCCAACGTGGGGCTCAAACTCACAACCCCAAGATCAAGAGCTGCATACTCCAACTGAGCCAGCCAGGTGCTCCATAAAGCAGTATGGTTTTTAAAATGAGTAATAAATAGAAAAATACTTGATCTGAAGCACACTGGGGAAAAAAAATGTATTAACATAGATGATCCAATAATTCTTGAACTGCTTGACATTGTCACAGGAGTTTCTAACCTTGTTGGTGGAGACCTTGAGGGCAATGAGAATTGTTGTGTCAAGCAAACAGCAGATTCTAATCAAATTCCTGGTTGCCTAGCTACAGTACTTGATAGTGAAAAAATAAAAACACTGTTCCCATTAGTTAGTACATGTTCTCTTAGTATAAATTTATGGTGTCAGAACTAATAAAACCCTGGGGCATTGCCCTAAATGTGCATATAGTTTAGTATGAGGTAAGGCCTCGTTGAATCCTAGCAAAGTAGGATTAACTTCTAGAAATACCTAAAGGCCCTCCTTTGAGAGTTGTCTTATTGTGGACTGACAGCATGTACCCTGAGGGGAATACCTTGCCTTATATCTTCACTATAACATCCTTCACAAATATAATACTCTGTATGGATGGGATCACCCACCTTCCTTCATTATTGTCTCATAAATAATTCACTTTAGCGGAATCTAGGACCCACATCCTCAAGGACAGTCCAATTTCACTAAAAATCTGTTTGACTTAAGATTTCATTTAAACCAATTCCCATTTCCAAACAAATGACCCATTAATAGTGAGGAGGGTGACATAGGTCAACAAATTGCATTGAATGGAAAACCCAGTGTAGATGCGCTGTTCCCAAACACAGGTCTATCCAACATGACTGTGAAAGAGTTAGTTCTTTATTCTGTGACTGTGTTTACCTGCTGGGATCTTGATGAGCAGCTGAACAGAGAAGGACAGGGAAGCAAGGCAAACGCGCCTAGATCCAGTGGGCAGCTCTAAGAAGATGTAAAACCTAATTATAAAGCTCAGGATAGAGGAGGTAGGCTAAGGACAAGGTTATCACTAAAAACATGCAAGAAAGGGGTAGAGATAAAAGAAGGGGCCCTCTGGGATTGGATTGGAAGCCTAACTTGACACAGGGCAAGATTAACAACAACAAAATCAAAGAATTCCCTAATATAGGAATCATCCTCGTCCCTGACTGACAAACCTAAGAAAAGACACTGCTTTATATATGTATATGTAATTTTTTTTAAGTTGCCATCTGGACTGTACAGCAATTGGCTTTCTTTTAAACATTATCTAAATTAATCCCAGCAATTTTGACATTCTATCAAGTTCATTTAAATGGGAGTTTAATTATATTAACTTTTTCCATTTTGTGAATCAATTTATAGCAAATGGCCAGCAGGGAGAAACAACTCCTGTAGGAACTAACTGAATATGCCAGTAAGGGCAGATCCAAACATCTGGTTAGATTGGGAGAGATGTGTCAAAAATCAGTGTGAGGCTACGTCCGGAAGAGTATCCAAAATGCAGTGGCTATCTCCAGGAGCTGCGTGGCTGGGAGACAAGAGCAGAAGAGAGACGTCTCACTATATACCCTTTTGTACCTTTTGGGTTTTTTATACCATATGACTGTATTATCTATTCAAAGAAGGAAATAGAATTTTTTAAATGTCAGATTGATGTGTTTCCCTTAAAAGAGTAAAAAGATTGACAACAACGTAATCTAGTGGGAAGAGCCTATTCTTGAAACAGTCAAAGACACAGCAAATGTCATTCTATCCCTCAGGTTAATGAGCTCCGCTATGTTGCGATCAGAAAGAATGCAATCAAGTGTCTTTTGGGGTCAAAGAACAGTACTCCCGAAAGCCATTTCACATCTGTATTTCATTGTGTGTCATCATACATTATCTAAGATAGTCTTTGGGGCCAAAAAGTAGGTGTGGTTCCAAAATTAATACTTCTGGCTCCTGTAGATAAAAGGAAAAGTTAGAGCACAGAGGGAAAGCAATGTTGAATTTCTTTCTCGTCCTAACATCTCAGAGGTTTTACTGATCCTGGAGCTGACAGAAACAGAAAAATCAAACTTTGAAGTAGGAGAATGGACGTGACCATGTATGACAGACCTGTGAATTATTCAGTGTAGCCCATTTTAAGAGTTACATTTAAAAAAGTTTCCAGTTGACCATACTACTGAGGGGGATTAAAATTACTGAATCCATTTGTGACAACAAAGAAAAGATCTTTAAGGCTGACTTCCTCAAGAAATGGGATACAGACATCAAAGAGCAGCCAGTGGGGTGGAATGTAGAAGGTAGGCGATCATAATGATAACAGTATTTTTCTAGGGGCATGTCTCTGACTCTAGCTCCATACAAACATATCCTCCCTTCTTGTTTTCCTTCCTCCCTCCCTCCCCCTTCTTTACTTCCTTCCCTCCTTCCTTCCTCCCTTGTTTCCTTCCTTTCTTCCTTCCAAGAAGACATGATCCCCGGCAGTGGTAGTTCTCAGACCTATCTCCTGGATAGGTACTCGAATGACCAAACAAATCACATACAGCAAATACATGACAAATGCCATACAAAAGAGCTATGGACACAGAAGGACAGATTCTGGTGTATTCTGACCTGGTCACATTCTGGTGCCTGGAGTTTCAGTGTTACCACAGCAAAACCCTTGATCCACTGCAAATGAGGATACAGTTTGGATCAAAGGCTGTGGTAAGGGAGAGGATTTAATAAACAACCTATTGTAAGTAGATGAATGGGTAAACACAACTCTGCTGCCCCTTGTGAATTAATGGCAATTATTTTCTGCTAAAACAATTTGTTCGCTTATTATTGCAATTTAAAGTATTTATCAGTTTAAATGACCCATACCTGTGCTTTGAATATTTGAGAGCAACTAATCACGTAAGACTACCATTCTGCTTTGTAATGCATTTGAGAAAACTGGAACTAAAGGTTTACTACCATCCTTATTACATTTTGCTTGGGCTAAAACCAAAATCCATTTTAATCTATTAAGACGATAATGAGCTTTAAGCTGAGTAAATTGGATGAGGGAAAACACTAAAATTTTGCTGGGGTTAGCCCATAGAGAAGGTAATCCAAACTCCAATATACATGCAAGGCATTTAAATCCAATCTAATAATGTACTGTTCTCTTCCTATTATTCTTTTTTTTAATGTTTTTTATTTATTTATTCATGAGAGTCAGAGAGAGAGAGAGACAGGCAGAGGCAGAGGGAGAAGCAGGCTCCCCACCTAGCAGGGAGCCCGATGCGGGACTCGATCCCAGGGCCCTGGGATCATGACCTGAGCTGAAGGCAGACGTTTAACCATCTGAGCCACCCAGGTTCCCCTCTTCCTATTATTCTTAAAAACTGCTTCCCCAAACCCTTCATGCTTTTTCAACTAATGCCAGCTAGCTATGGCTCCTTTTAGCTGCTTCGAACAGATTCAGATCAAGACTAGATTAGATACAGCAAGACCTAGCGATGGCATAAACACAGCTAAACTGACCTGAAATAGGAAGCCAAAGAATCTCAGAGGCTGAGATGTGAGGTTCACAGAGGAAAACATGCAGTGTATTCACAAAGGCACTCATGTTGCAAGTGCCTCCTGGGGCCCAGGCATAGAATCCTTCCAGCATTTTTTTCCATATGTCTAAATCTACAACGAGACACCCCCGTTCTGACCACGTTTCAATTCGTGACAATGATAGTTACAGCTTAGGAATATTTGAAGGGCCATGTATGCCTTGCTATTTTACTTAAAATAACAACCACCGGGGCGCCTGGGTGGCTCAGTCATTAAGCATCTGCCTTCGGCTCAGGTCATGATCCCAGGGTCCTGGAATCGAGCCCCACATCGGGCTCCCTGCTCAGCGGGAAGCCTGTTTCTCCCTCTCCCATTCCCCCTGCTTGTGTTCCCTCTCTCGCTGTGTCTCTCTCTATCAAATTAATAAATAAAATCTTTGAAAAATAAAAATAAAATAAATAAATAAAAAATAAAATCACCACCACCACTGACATTTATTACTGATAACCTAATACTGTTTACTGTTTGTCAGAAACTGCCCTGATCACTTCCCTGGCATCATGTCTTCTATTCCTCAGAACGACTCCATGCAGGAGGTATTTTACAAAGGGGGAAACTAAGGCAAGGACATACAGTAAGTGTCATGACTGACTTAAAAGCCCACGCACTTATTCTCTGCACTGTACTACCTTTTGGAATTTCAGCGATGAGGAAGAAACCCGTGTTATTTATGTGACTATGGAGTGATTCACATTGGTATCTCGATGGTGTCTGCGCATGTAAGTTATTTCAAGTTAAACCAACTTCATCCTCCTGTTTTACCTTTTAGACAAATCGCATTCCTGTTAGGCATACATTTAAAAAAAAAAAAAAAGCCATAGAACTAACAGCTAATATTAGCTGAGCCTCTAGCCTGATTTAGGTGCTGGTCTAATTCATGAAGTAGGTGCTATTTAAGCCCTAACACACTAAGTTTACACTGCTCATGAGCACCAAAGCCAGGATTCAAACCCAGGCAGTCTGGCTCTAAGGATCGAAATCCCTGCTCTATACAGCACTTCGGCGAAAAGAGCCTAACCACGCCTACAACCGATAATGAGTCTTATACCTTGAGAAGTAAGGGTCAGGCAGAGAGTCTTAGAGGACCCAAGAGTTCCATTACTTTTACAGCATAACAGTTCCTTCTTTGTGGCTAACCCTTTGGAAGAGCTAAATTTAAGTCCGAGTTAGACATCGTAGGGGAGAGGAATGGCCATAGTTACTCAAGTGGTCTAGAGACCCACAGAATCAGCTTCCACTGAAGACCTGGTCATTAGCACCACCCACTTCCTAATGGAGCAGCTGATAGGGTTCACTGAGGATTCACTATTTACTGTATAGGAATAAACATGAAATTCTTCAGAGAAGGTAAGTTTCTTCTGTCATTGCCCATCAGTTACAGAATGTCTGCTCCTCCTATCTTATGGAGTCCATGACCTTGGGCTGAATGCTCTACATTTGTTTATCTTTGAAACGTCTTAATAACACCTGAGTGGAAGGTCCACTATTAATACAAAATATTAATTTTACTTATCTTCAGGATTATAACCTTAACTACAGATTTTTTTGAAGATTTTATTTATTTTTATTATTTGAGAGTGAGAGAGCGAGAGAGAGCTGAGAGTGGGGTGAGAAGCAGAGGGAGAAGCAGACTCCCCGCTGAGCAGGGACCCCGATGCAGGACTCCATCCTGGGACTCTAGGACCATGACCTGAGCCAAAGGCAGACGCTTAACCCACTCAGCCACCCAGGCACCCCATAACTACAGATTTTAATGAGGTGACATAAATTAACATTTATTTAGTGCTTCAAAATTTCATAATCTTATTTACAAATAATTGCAATGTCATTTCTATTCCTTAGTTGCAGAAATGGAAGTAACAGTTTGGCAAAGTGACTTACTTAAAGTGACATAGCATATTGGTAATAGATATTCCTAGACTGCATTGCAATTTGTCCATATTCAAAGTTCTAATGCCATTGACAGTTATTAAACATTAACAAAAATGTATTGAGCATTTACCATGTTCCAGACACTATACTAATAAGTACTCTGGGTGCATAATCCATTCTCATAACAATCCCATGATGAGTTACTTGCTATAATTCCCATTTTATAGGTGAGAAAATGGAGTCTCAGAGGGGTTTGATCATTTACCTAAGATCCAAACCCTGGTCTCTCTCACTCCTAGGACGTCATTTCCATCTAAACCCTGGAAAAGGGAAGCACACAGGTAAAAATATTCCCTTGCTTAAAATTTTAAAAAGTGAAGGGTTGGGGAGAGGATTGTATAAACGATGGCAATGTACCCTGAACAAGGAAGTATGATTATGAGCTTAACGTTATAAACTTGAACCCCAAAGAAAGGAAAAGAGAACAAGGACATGACATGCTCCTGTGCCTGTCATTACGTTCTACATTGCTTATGTTCTAAATAAAAACCCACTGAGTCAGGACATTGAACTGTGGTTTCAGCTGGTTCAGTTCTCTCCATGTAGAGTGTTTACTAACAACAATGTTACTTCACAATAATAAATAGAAAGCCATTAGATGGTAGCCTGGAATGGTGGTTTTAGGTTATAAAGGATACTACATAAATAGAAATGATACTTGTAGGTACACATAAACAGATACATACAAAGACACAGATACATATACAAACAGAATATTAATTGGCCAGGCCTGTAAATTACTTTGTGCACCTGAATATCAGAACATGACTTTTCCAATTGAATGGCATCTTTTCCAATTGAATAGCATCTGGTTAAAAGTAGATCCATTTGCACAAATTTATATTTATCCAGAATGAAGTTTCAAATATTTGCAGCAACTAGATTATAGTGGGAGAAAGGGTACCAGTAGAATTTCGCATGTGACATAATTTTTAAAGCTGACTCAGGGCAGTTAAAAAATGAGTACAACTATCAGGATAAAGATATATTTATAATTGTGAAAATAAAAGCTTTTCAGGTAAAATGCTTAAGTAATATAGAATTATGCGTTTACCCAATCGCTTTCCTTTAAATAGCTTTATTTGAGGCAGGGATCAAGGTACACATTTTCCACAATATACATGTCATCTCTTATATGTCACTCAACTGCTCTAGCCACCCCAAGATGTTTCCCAGTCCCTGGACTGGTCAAGCCATTTCATAACCTTTGCTCAAGCTGCTAACTTTATCTAGAAAGCACTCCATGTCCCCATCATATCCTCATCTCCCAAAGACTTACCTCAAGTGTACCTTCCTCTGAGCAACTGTTCCAGATCCATTATGACTCTCCTTCCTTGTTTGAGAACTGAAAATTTCCTCCATACTCCTTCTCCCTAAAACTTTGCCCACATGTTATTTCTTCATAGTGCCTATATCCCTTATTGTATTTTCTAACTTAAATGTTTCTCTTACCTGGCTGGATTGTAAGCTCTGTTGAATGCTGACTTTCTATATCAGATTCTTCAAAACCTCTCCAAAGATTGAGTTTTTTGAAGTATCATGAAGGCTAGGATCTTAGTTGAGTGCCAGAGCATTTCCTTTCACATTTGTATGAGCTCCTAGTTTTATGATAGCTATCTTCTTAGGAAACACGATGTTCAAAATTCTTTAATTTGCTGGCCATCCTTAATCCGGTTCCTCCTGAGGTGAAGAATTCTCTTTGTCTCCAGAGCACTTCAAGGACTACCACAAAAGTATATCTACTATCCCTGTAAATGTTCACACTCTTATCTAGCCAACAAGCTCTAGGGAGTACAGGGAGTTCTGCCGTCTGAGCAAATTTTTTCCCTCTGGTCTAAAGGGTTATACTCTAGAGCCGAAGTGAGTTTGTTTTATGCAGTGTATTTTACCTAACATTTTTCTATTTTAGTTTTAAAATACAACTCATCAAAAAAAACAAGGTTAAGTCTGCATTTTCTAATTAGACTTCTAATAAATCTATTCAGGATATGGATTTCACAAACAGAGGTTAGACAGTCATGAGTTTCCTCTTTTTCAGGTAATGAAAGGAAAGTAGCAGGATTTAAAGTATTATAACAATGATCAGAAATATGTAACAGAGAAGGTAATAGGATTTCCTAGGAGTTAAGCTTATTTACTTAGAAATGTGGTGTGTTTTCAGTGAAAATCAAAGATTGTACGGCATGAAGGAACATTGGAGTTAAAGAAGGCCCCCAAAACAGGTTGCCTCTGTCTACTAGTTGAGCGGCTGTGGTCACTGTGATTACACAAACCACAGAGGAAGGCTGTTGAAGGACTCATTTTAACTTGAAAAAGTTCTGTTCATGTTTGGGTTCCCAAAGCAGAGGTTTCATTACCAAGGACTTAGTTAAGTCATACAGCTGCTTTTAACACACAGTTTAAAGACGTTGTTATTTCAGGGGCACCTGGGTGACTCAGTCGGTTAAGCATCTGCCTCCAGCTCAGGTCATGATCTCAGAGTCCTGGGATCAAGCCCCACATTGGGCTCTCTGCTCAGTGGGGAGTCTGCCCACTCTCCCTTTGCCCCTCTCTCCCACCCATGATCTCTCTGTCTCTCAGATAAATAAAATCTTAAAAGACATTGTTATTTCAAAAGAATCCGGAATCCACTGTCTGAAAAAGACAGTGCCACTCAGGAATCTTCTTAATTGTGTCTTAGTTGTTGGCCTGATGTACTTTTGAACAGCCTATAATCTGTCAGAAGTAAAGGATTTATCTCTTCAAGATAAATCATATCCTAGCAAAAGAACTTGACTCTAATAAAATTATAAATTCTCTTTGGGAAACTTATGACTCTTCTGCTAAAACAGTAAGTCGAGAGACAGAATCAGTCTTAATCTTCAGAGCATAACAAACGATCATCCATGTTTTGCATATAGGTAGAATCAGAGAGAAATTTACTTTCTTTGAAGTCTTGGTGGTAGAATTATGCAAAGCAGGAGTATGCCTCAGTCAAATTCTAGGCATAATTGTCCAGGATAATTGTTGATTTTCCCAGGAAAGGGCAAACAACCATTAACTAATTAGATCTAAAGGAAAATGCAAAATAGTAGAATTTCCTGGGAGAACCATAAAGTCTTCAATAGAAGGTACGAGAAAACAGTTGTAGTCCAAAACTTGCCAGAAAATCCTCACCTTCTGTGTCCACCAATTCTAAACTATAACATCCATGTAATCTATACAGTGATCCAAACCCAATAGTAATCAACATGCCCTCTCCCCATGGACTGGAATTAAAATAACCACTTTAAATCAAACTTAAAAATCTCAATAAATGCCCCAACTTTGCCTTTCCCTCTCTGAGACTATTTATACTCTGTTACAGTAGTGCCTTCTGACTGCATTAAACAATAAACTCAACTTTGTCTTATCAACAGTTGTTTAGGTGATTTGGGATAGTCAGCATTCCACAACCCCTGCAGATTAAGGATTATGTCTCATTCATTTTTGTGTTTTACAACATCTGGTGAAGGATAGGATACCTAAGCAAACCCTTCAAAATATTGTGAATTAATATTTGCTGAATGAGTGAATGATTACATTATTTTGAACTCAAGAATGTCCAACAAGTTGGCAAGGCTCTTCCTGAGAGGAGGTAGTTCTCATGATGACTGGAAGCCTTTGGGTTAGGGATGCCATATTTAACATATAAAAATATAGGAAGCTGGAGCACAGATTTTTAGGACAATGAAACAACTCTGTACAATACAGTAATCATTGATAAATATCATTACACATTTGTCCAAACCCATGAAATGTTACGCCAAGAGTGAACCCTAATGTAGACTATGGTCTTGGGGTGATAATGTTTCAGTGTAGGTACATCAATGGTAGGAAATGTACCTTTCAAGTACAAGGTATTGATTATCAGGGAAGGTGTGTTTGTGTAGGCTATTGGGTAGGAAAAAATTTTCTCTGCTGTTTAAAGTTCTAGGTTTTCTAGGAATTAAATTCACATGAGACAGATTAACAGGAGAAAAAAAAAACCAGTTTAATTACATGCACACAGAGGCCTAATAATGAAATTGAGAGCTAGAGAAACAACTAAGGCAGGCAGTTTTTATACTTTTTAGACAAAGAGACAATAAATCTCATGAAGAATTGACAGGACAAAGAAAACTGATGTTTGGGAGCTTCAATTATTTAAGGAATTCTAAACAGAATTTGGGTTGGGGTAGTAAATTAGTAAAAAGTAACAAGGCTTGTTTATTATACAACTTTCTGGCACGAAATTCCCTATCTCTGGTACAGGGAGAGTACCTTTACATGGGGAGGCTTATTTCCTACTTTATTGAGACAAAGAGGGTCAGAGTGTTCTTGCACTGGCTGTTTTTAGAGTAACTTTTAATTCAAAGTAATCAATATGCCAAAGTGGCACATTTTGCGGTGGCTTCCGTTTGGCCCCTATAGTAGGAAGAGAGTATATGGGAAATCTCTGTCTTTCTCTCAATCTTGCTATGTACCTAAAATTGCCCTAAAAGAATAAGATCAGGGGCACCTGGGTAGCTCAGCTGGTTAAGCATCTACCTTTGGCTCAGGTCATGGTCCCAGGGTCCTGGGATTGCATTCCTGCATCGGGCTCCTTACTCACTGGGGAGTCTGCTTCTCCCTCTGCCTGCCACTTCCCCTGCTTGTGCTCTCTCTCTCTCTCTCTCTGACAAATAAAATTTTTTAAAAAAGAAAAAGAAAAATTGAAGGGTCAAAGTAGTCAAAGTTGCTAAAGCTAGAATGTATAAGCAATTATCTCCATTTATTAATAACATTTTAAAACAAACCAATGTGGTTCCTTTTCTCAATTTGTATAATTTTTAAAAAAACATACAAAAGATATTTTTTGAGTGTAGAAGTTACTAATTAGGAGTACAGCTTCACAATATATGACTCGGTCATGGTTTGAATGAAAAACAGTTGTTTTGTTTTTCTAAGTTTTTGACCTATGCAGGGATCCAAGGTCTGAGAATTAGGTTACATTTCTCCAAATATTAACATTTTTCATTTTCATTTTCATTTAGGATCTGTAGCATTGTACTTAAAACCTCCTTGAGAAGTATAGAGATGTGAAATGTGACCCAATTCAAAATTAAGATGGAAAGAAAAATAAATACAATTATTATCAGTGGTTGTTAGAGACACTCCTGGTTAATTTGTCGGAGTGGAAACATCCAGCTTCTTGGCCCTTTAGGCATCTACTCTGGAGGTAATAAAGGAGAATTCTAGGAAAAGTTAGCTATTCTATAAGAGAACTGTAGTCCCACCAAAAGCAGTGGAATCCCAAACACAAAGCTATATTAATCAGATTTCTTTTCATAACATTTTCATAGGCTTAAGTTTTGGTGTTTGAAAATTTTTTTGCTATTCAAGTGTGCTATTTTTCCTAAAATTTTAGTCTTCAGCTTTTGAGCTTTACCTTGGTGTTTTGGTTTTTTTTTTTTTAAAGATTTTATTTATTTGACACAGAGAGAGAGAGTGAGAGCAGGAACACAAGCAGGGGGAGTGGGAGAGGGAGAAGCAGGCTTCCTGCTGAGTGGGGAGCCATATGTGGGACTCAATCCCAGAACCCTGGGATCATGACCCGAGCCGAAGGCAGACGCTTAAGGACTGAGCCACCCAGATGTCCCCGAGCTTTACCTTAGTTTAAATGAAATCTGCTCATATTGGAAGTTCCTCAAGCAAATATTTTTTCAGTTTATTATTCTTTCCGCAGTGCATAATGTAGCAGACAGCTTTGTTATCTAAACAAACGCAATTTCCAGCTCCCTCCTTTCTTGCTCTTCTATCTCTAAAGCTAAAAAGCCAGCTATTCACCTACCCAGGATCCCTTAAATCCAGGGGTTTGCCTTGTGACCTTTTTTTTTTTTTTTGGTCATTAATATATAATAGGGGGCACCCGAGTGACTCAGTCAATTAAATGTCCAACTCTTGGTTTCAGCTCAGGTCATGATCTCTGGGATGGGAGATGGAGCCCTGGGTGGGAAGATCAAGTCCCATGTTGGGCTTCATTCTCAGTGTGGAGTCTGCTTGGGTATCTCTCTCTCTCTCTTTCTCAAATAAATAAGTAAAATATTTTTTAAAAAAGATGTAATAGGAAGTTTGCTTGGTAGCTTCCTAGAAAGATTTTCTTCACTGGAAAAAGTAAATAGAAAGTGAGGAAAATGCCTTTTTTTCCTTCCCCATCCTACCTGCTGTCCTATATGTTTTCTGGTGAGAAAAAATTCGGAGCTGCTAAAACCAGCATGTGTCCAACAGGTGAAAGCCAACATTTTGTCACTGCTCCATCCTGGAACTACCTTTGTTGTATGACACAATTTGCATGTCTTTATTATTTAAGACACTGATGGCTGCATAGTCTGTCATATACAGCCTAAAACATCCTACATAAATATTACTATGCATTGGAATATTCAGTATATCCACCATGTTTGCATTTGTTGATTAGGAAATGTATGCTTATGGTTTATTTGTTCCTTCCCTGGAATGACTACTAGAAAGTTGAACAGGTTCTGTGCAACCATTGGAGCAATGTAATATTTCAATGAGAAATGAAAAGAGGAACATTCAGACAGTTGCAATCATTCCATATACAAACATCATTAAGGGGATCCATAACTCAGAACTGCCATGCTAACATGAATGTGACTTTTAAACTCAATACTTTGTTAATCTTCCCTCATTTCTTACATTCACTCCTTTTATTTTTTATTTTATTTTATTTTATTATTATTATTAATTTTATTATGTTGTGTTAGTCACCATACAGTACATCATTAAGTTTTTATTTTAATCACCCAGTGCTCATCATGACAATTGCACTCCTTAATCCCCATGACCTATTTTCCCCATCCCCCCACCCATCACCTCTCTGGTAACCATCAGTTTGTTCCCCATAGTTAAGAGTCTATTTCTTGGTTTGTCTATCTGTTTTTTCCCCTTTGCTTGTGTGTTTCTTAAATTCTACATAGGAGTGAAATCATATGGTATTTGTCTTTCTCTGACTTATTTCACTTAGCATTATATTCTCTAGCTCCATCCATGTCATTGCAAGTGGCAAGATTTCATTCTTTTTTTAATTTAAATTCAATTAACCAACATATAGTACATCATTAGTTTCAGATGTAGAGTTCAGTAATTCATCAGTTGCATATAACACCCAGGGCTCATCACATCATGTGCCCTCCTAATGTCCATCACCCAATTACCCCATCCCCCACCCACCTCCCCTCCAGCAACTCTCAGTTTTTTTCCTATAGCTGAGAATGTCTCATGGTTTGTCTCCCTCTCTGATTTCTTCCCATTCAATTTTCCCTCCCTTCCCCTATGATCCTCTGCGCTATTTCTTATATTCCACATATGAGTGAAACCATATGATAATTGTCTTTCTCTTACTGACTCATTTCGCTCAGCTTATAATACCCTCCAGTTCCATCCCCGTTGATGTAAATGATAAGATTTCATCCTTTTTGATGACTGAGTAATATTCCCGTGTGTGTCTGTGTGTGTCTGTGTGTGTCTGTGTATGTATACCACATCTTCTTTATTCATTCACCTGTTGATGGGCCTCTGGGATCCCTTCACAGTTTGGCTATTGTGGACATTGCTGCTATAACCATTGATGTGCAGGTGCCCCTTCGGATCACTACATTTGTATTTTTGGGGTAAATACCTAGGAGTGCAATTGCTGAGTCGTAGGGTAGCTCTATTTTTAACTTCTTGAGGAACCTCTACTTTATTCAACCATCAATCGATAGACACTTGGCTGCTTCCACAACTTGGTTATTGTAAATAATGCTGCTATAAACATAGAGGTGCATGTATCCTTTGGAATTATTGTTTTTGTATTCTTTGAGTAAATACCCAGAAGTGCGATTGCTAGATCTCAAGGTAGTTCCATTTTTTAACTTTTTTTTTTAAAAGATTTTATTTATTTATTTATTTGAGAGAGAGAGAGAGAGCACATGAGACGGGGGGGAGGGTCAGAGGGAGAAGCAGACTCCCCGCCGAGCAGGGAGCCCGATGCGGGACTCGATCCCGGGACTCCAGGATCATGACCTGAGCCGAAGGCAGTCGCTTAACCAACTGAGCCACCCAGGCGCCCACCATTTTTTAACTTTTTGAGGAATCTCCATACTGTTTTCCAGAGTGGCTGTACCAGTTTGCATTCCCACCAATAGTGCAAGAGCGTTCCTTTATCTCTACATCTTCGCCAAAACTTGTTTCTGGTGTTTTTGATTTTAGCCATTCTGACATGTGTGAGGTGATATCTCTTTGTAGTTTTGACTTGTATTTCCCTGATTCCAAGTGATGATGAGCATCTTTTCGTGTGTCTGTTGGCCATCTAGAGGTCTTCTTTGGAGAAATGTCTGTTCATGTCTTCTGCCCATTTTTAAATTGGATTATTTGTTTTTGGGGTGCTGAGTTTTATAAGTTCTTTGTTAAGTTCTATAAGTTCTTTAACCCTGTATCAGATATTCATTTGCAAATATCTTCTCCCATTCCATAGGTTGCCTTTTAGTTTTGTTGATTGTTTCCTTCACTGTGTAGAAGCTTTTTGTTTTGATCTAGTCCAAACAATTTATTTTTGCTTTTGCTTCCCTTGCCTCAGGGGACCTATCTAGAAAAAAGTTGCTATGGCTGATGTTAGAGAAATTACTGCCTGTGCTCTCTAGGATTTTTATGGTTTCAGGTCTCACATTTAGGTCTTTAATCCACTTTGAATTTATTTTTCTGTTTGGTGTGAGAAAATGGTCCAGTTTCATTCTCCTACATGTGGCTGTCCAGTTTTCCCAACATCCTTTGTTGAAGAGACTGTCTTTTTCCCATCAAATAGTCTTTCCTGCTTGGCCGAAGATTATTTGACCATATAATTGTGGTTTAATTTCTGGATTTTCTAATCTGTGCCGTTAATCCGTGTCTCTGTTTTTGTGTCAGTACCATACTGTTTTCATTACTACAGTTTTATAATATAACATCAAGTCCGGAATTATGATGCCTCCAGCTTTGCTTTTCTTTTTCAAGATTGCTTTGGCTATTCAGGGCCTTTTGTGGTTTCATGCAAATTTTAGGATTTTTCTAGCTCCATGAAAAATCCTGTTGGCATTTTGATAGGGATTGCACTGACTGTGTAGACTGCTTTGTGTAGTGTGGATATTTTTTGTGTGTGTGTAGTATGGACAATATTTGTTCTTTCAGCACATAAGCATGGAATGTCTTTCCATTTCTTTGGGTACATTTACCCCTTTTTAAAATAGGTTTACTGATGGGCGCCTGGGTGGCTCAGTTGGTTAAGCGACTGCCTTCGGCTCAGGTCATGATCCTGGAGTCCCGGGATCGAGTCGCGCATCGGGCTCCCTGCTCGGCAGGGAGTCTGCTTCTCCCTCTGACCCTCCTCCCTCTCATGCTCTCTGTCTCTCATTCTCTCTCTCTCAAATAAATAAATAAAATCTTTAAAAAAAATAGGTTTACTGAGATATAATTCACATGCTGTATAATTCACGCTCCTTCTTCAAGAAGGATTTGCATCCTACTTTGCAGAAAGACTTGAAGACTATCAAGTTGAACCTTTGTTACTTCACCTCCACCTTCTCTAGCTAAAGGTCTTTATCTCTACATTTACCATTTCCAAGTCCAACCCCTCCACCCTTGATTCCTTATATCATTGGTCTTTACTCCATCAAAAATCTTTTAAATCTTTCTATTTGTGTAAGTGATTAGTTCTTAGATAGGGTTTTCCGAAGGAGGCATAAGGAGAGGGTGTGACACAAATGGGGTTAGCTAAGCCATGTGGTCAGACAGCAAGAGGTCTGGGCAGGGCATGATTGCTGACTAGACTGAGACTTCAGGGCTTGGCAAGCTTAGGAAACTGAACGGGCTTTAAAGCCTCTTCCCAAGGTAGCAATCAAGGTCCGAGAAGCAAACTAATTAGACTCTTCAGGATGGTGGTCCAGAGCCAGAGCTAGAAAGGACTTGTTCTCTGACTGAAGCCTAGGAAACTATTGCTCTTTTATCTACTTTAATCCAGGTATTCTCCAGTCAGCACCTCTCCTCGTCAGAACCTTCTAGATACCAGGGAAATTCAATCGCTTCTTAATCCTGAACAAACAAACAAACTGACTAACAAACTGATTTTTAAAAGAAGCATGGAAGGAAGGGGGGGAAGGAAAGAAAGAAGGAAGGAAGGAAAGCAAAAGAAAGATATTCTGTCTTTATGTATTCAAGAGCTGTCAGTGGCCAGTTTAAATTCAAGGGTTGGCTGGAAGATTGAGTTGCTCATGGTGGGCTAATTCTTCAGAGCCTTAAATTTTTGTTTATTTTTTTAAGATTTTTATTTATTCATTTAAGATAAAGAGAGAGTGAGAGAAGGAACATGAGTGGTGGGGAGGGGGGTAGGCAGGGGGCCGAGGGAGAAGCAGACTCCCCACTGAGCAGGGAGCCTATCGAGGGGCTCGATCCCAGGATCCTGAGATCATGACTTGAGCCGAAGGCAGACGTTTAACCAACTGAGCCACCCAAGTGCCCCAGAGCCTAGCGATTTTCTTCATAGTTTTCCACTCTCAGCACCCAGCTTAAGAAAAGGACAATGAGTAGATTCAAAGGCAAAGACAATTTATAGATACTGTTGCCAGCCAATGCCTCCTTACAACCTCCTTGTGAGTTCCTGAAGTTCACCAATGACCTCCCCAAATCCTAAATCCAATGCTCTCTTCTTGGACTCGACTTCTTTTTTCACTCTGAGCAGCGTACTTTTCCATTTTTTTTTCAAACACCACACTTTTTAAAGTTCCTCCTTCGGTTCCTACAAGACCCTCCCACCCACCTGACTGCATTAGAGGACCTGACCACTACTGGGTAGTCACTAAGCTTTAGTTCTTGGTTCTCCACTGCTGGCTTTCTTCCCCTTCTCTTCCTGGAAACCACTTCCCTTCCTGAGGGTCAACTCTTGACACTTACTGAATATCTCCCAATTTTGCATTCTTGAGCTACAATCCCATCTCTCTGTCTCTTACCTTGGATGTCCTATGATTACTTCAAATTCAAACACTAAAATCAGTCTTGGCCTTCCCCACCTAAAAAGGCTTGTCCTGCTATTTTCTCCCCATTTTTCTCTACATTAGCAAAATGCCATTTTGTGAGTCACCCAACTCTGTTAATCAGCAACCTGTCTCCATTCCTGCGCTTCTATGAGAAACTTTGAAAATCTCTTACCCCTTCTTCTCCAGGATGAAAATGTTCTAAGCAAACAAATGTACCATTTTAGACACCCAAGTTCATTATATACAGGAGAAAGTTAGAAACACGTAGAAATACCATCCTATATTATTTTTTAATTTCATTTTTGAGAACACAAACTTGGTGAGATTGTTTTTCAAAACTATATACAGCAAAAGTGACTTTTTCATATATAGCAAAAAAGCATTTCTTTTATCTACCTCGTGTTCTTAAGATTCAGGAAGCAAAAGACCCTATCTGCTGAAAATCCATTATTGATTCAGATAGATGTGCTTTAATTAAAGCACTGTTTACAACTTGGAGCACGTGCTCTCTCTGGATGCTTTTGATCTAAGAACTATAATCAAAAGCCTCTGCACTGAGAATATGGCAGTGTTCTTTCAGAACACAGGGAAAGAAAAGTACTCAGACCATTTTAATCTCTAGCAATTTCAGGCACAGAAATGAGGGTTTTTAGAATGCTGCTTACTGAATTTCCTTCTCAAAAACGTTGTGTTTCTTTGCTATAAAGAAAAGGAAAAATCAACATGTGAAATCAATTCATCTCTGCTTTCTTCTACTTATTCAGAGCTCTGCCAGATTTTTTCCGTGGAATTAATTTTCTACCTGGTGTCTATACTTTTATTTAAAAAAAAAAATCCTACCTGCAGCAATTGTGCCAAGTCATGTAGAGTTATATATAGAACACTTTTCAGGAATGGTATTCGTCTTGGCTTTTTTCCTATCTGATGTTCTCTCTGCTGCTTCACATGCTAATATTTTCTGACGATTCAGGAAAATTGGAACGCTCTTGCTTGTTGGACTATAAGTTATTGCATATTAATCTTGGGATTCAAAGTGAAGAAACAGAATTAAAACTCAAACCCATTTAATAAAAAAAAACAGGTAGGGAAGATTTGGGGATCACATAATTGGGCAAGATAGGCATGATGCTGGACTGAACCAAGAGTTCAAGTGAGGTTGTCATGACATCCTCATCGTTCTGGTCAAAAATAGAACTTAGCTCTACTTTTCTCTCTCCATTCTTCCCTAAAACACTCAATCATCATCTCTGGTCAGGGACCATGGTCCTTTCTTTAAAAGATGCAAGTGTTCTGGGGCGCCTGGGTGGCTCAGTCGGTTAAGAGTCTGTCTTCAGCTCAGGTCATGATCTCAGGGTCCTGGGATGAGCCCAGGTAGGGCTCCACGCTCAGTGGGGAGTCTGCTTGTCCCTCTCCCTCTGCCCCTTCCCCCCTCCCTGTGCTCTTTTTTTTTTCTCTCACTTTCAAATAAATAAAATCTTAAAAAAAAAAAAAATGCAAGTGTTCCCTGCTAGCTGCAGCAGGAAAATCCCAGAGAAGGATTCTGATTGAGTCAGCTGGAGTCCATTCCTGAGTCAATTACTGTGGCCAGTGAACCTAAGGTGAGGCAGGACTGCCCAGTGATCAAGGGTGGGATTTTGTAGATTTCTGTCATCTACTTTGAATGCGCTTTCTGATGCTTGCCAAGTTTGTAATCCCATTGTCATGAGAACTGTACCTGCCATTCCCCCCTCTTCGGTGTAGGACCCTGGAGCCCAAGCACTGACCAGGGAGAGGCAGTCAGGTTAGGCTCACTTCTCATTTCATCCATCTCTCTCTAGCACCTATTTCTACTTCCCTAGGCAGAAGGGGGTAAAAATAAGGATATGCTCTCAGTCCACTTCTTTCTAAATTTGGGATTATTTGTGAGGATTCTTTTTTTTTTTTAAAGATTTTATTTTATTATTTATTTGACAGAGAGAGAGAGACAGTGAGAGAGGGAACACAAGCAGGGGGAGTGAGAGAGGGAGAAGCAGGCTTCCCGCGGAGCAGGGAGCCTGATGCGGGGCTCTATCCCAGGACCCTGGGATCATGACCTGAGCCGAAGGCAGACGCTTAACGACTGAGCCACCCAGGCGCCCTATTTGTGAGGATTCTTATGATTTGTCTGTAACTTTCAAGGATTGCTTCTTGGAGATTCAAGTACAGCCACATGAAGCCTGAGCAGAATCTTGGACTTGTGCAGGTGGCCATCACTTTTTTTTGTTGGTTTATCTCATGTGGTTGTGTTGCTTTCCTGATGTGGTTGTTGCTGACAAAAGTTTTACTGTTTTCAAATATATATTTAAGTATATATGTATTTATTTAGTTTATATATATTGGTGGATGGTGCATGACACAGCATCACTCTCCCATCTTTATGCAGAAATAGACTCACTTATACTGCATAATTAAAGGGGCCACTTAAGTGCTTCTTACCTAGACACAGATTGCTTCAAGGGTACTTGGCTATGTTGTCTGAGGCGGAAAAGAAGCTGGCAGTTTCTTTTGCTGGAAAATTTCATGTTCTACCTCATCAGTTAGTCCATACCACATACATGATTGAGTGTAAGCATAGTTCCTGACAAGTTTCATTTATACTGTAATTGGGGAAAAATCTTTCTCCCCCCCTCTGCACACACCTTCTATTTTCTTTGCTTCCAGAATATTTTGGTGTTTTGTAGTTATTCCTTCCCACACTTGAGAAACATTCCCAACATTTCTGTTCATTAATGTACCTTCCCTATCTCTTCTCACCTTTTCAGCTGGGGGGAAGCGGTGGGTAATGATGATTTCCAAATCATATTCCCCATTCTTCTTTTTTTCAAGACGATTTTTTAGAGACATTTTAGATTCATAGCAAAATTAAGAGGAAGTGGGGCACCTGGGTGGCTCAGTTGGTTAAGCGGCTGCCTTCGGCTCAGGTCATGATCCAGGGGTCCTGGGATTGAGCCCCGCATCAGGCTCCCTGCTCCGCAGGAAGCCTGCTTCTCCCTCTCCCTCTGCCTGCCTCTCTGCCTACTTGTTCTCTATCTCTCTGTCAAATAAATAAATAAAATCTTTAAAAAAAAAATTAAGAGGAAGTTACAGAGATGTCCCAAATAACCCTGTCCTCACCCACGCATAGCTTCCCCATTATTGACACCCTCCATCGGAGTGATACATTTTTTACAACTAATGAACCTACACTGACACATCGCAATCACCCAAAGTTTACAGTTTACCTAAGGGTTCACTCTTGGTGGTGTACATTCTGAAGGTTTGGACATGTATCCATCCTGATAGTATCATCCAGAGTATTTTCACTGCCTTTTAGAAAAGCCTCTTGCTCCACCTATTCATCCCCAACCCCTGGCAATCACTGTTCTTTTTACAATCTCCATAGTTTGGTTTTCTTCAGAATGTCATATAGTTGGAAGGATACAATGTGTAGCCTTTTCAGATTGGCTTTTTTCACCTAGTAATATACATTTAAGATTTCTGCATGACTGGGATGCCTGGGTGGCTCGGTTGGTTAAGTGTCTGCCTTCAGGTCATGATCCCAGGGTCCTCAGATCGAGTTCTGCATTGGGCTCCTTGCTCAGCGGGGAGCCTGCTTCTTCCTCTGCCTGTTCCCCCTGTGTGCTCTCTCTCTAACAAGTAAAAAAATAAAATCTTAAAAAAAAAAAAAGATTCCTCCATGACTTATCATGGCTTAATACCTAATTTCTTTTTAGCACTGAATAATGTTCCATTGTCTGCATATACCACAGTTTATTTACCCATTTACTCATCAGTTATTCTATAACACATACATGATTGAGTGCAAGCATAGTTCCTGACAAGCTCTGTTTATACTCTAATTGGGGGAAAAAAACTCTTTTTCCCCCTTCTGCATACATCTCTTTTCTTTGCTTCCAGAATATGTTGGTGTTCCTTCCTTGTTTTGGCAATTATAAGTAACATTGTTATAAACATCTATGTGCAGGATTTTGTGTGGACATAAGTTTTCAACTCCTTTGGGTAAATACTAAGGAGCATGACTGCTGGATCATATGCTAAGAGTATATTTTGTTTATATTATACCAAACTATTTTCCACTGGGACTACCAATTTGCAGTCCCACCAACAATGAATGAGAGTTCCTGTTGCTCCACATCCTCACCAGCATTTGGTGTTGTCAGTGTTTCAGATTTTAGCCATTCTAATAGATGCATAGTAATATCTCAGGTTGTTTTCTTATTGTTGAGTTTTAATAGTTTGTTGTATATTTCAGATAACAGTCCTTTTTCAGATGTGTTTTTTTGCATATATTTTCCCCCAGTCTATGATTTGTCTTCTCATTCTGTTGATATGTCTTTCACAGAGCAAAAGTTTTTACTTTAATAAAGTCCACCTTATCCATTGTTTCTTTCATGGATCGTGCCCTTGGTGTTGTATCTAAGAAGTCAACATCGAACCCAAGGGTATCTGGGTTTTCTCTTACGTTATCTTCTAGGAATTTTATAGTTTTATGTTTTATGCTTAGGTCTGTGATCCACTTTTGAGTTAGTTTTGTGAAGGTTTTAGGTCTGTGTCTAGATTAATTTTTTGTACATGGTTGTCCAGTTTTTCTAGCACCATTTGTTGCAAAGACTATCTTTGCTCCGCTGTATTGCCTTTGCTTCTTTGTCAAAGATCAGTTGACTATATTTATGTGGGTCTATTTCTGGGCTCTCTCTTCTGTTCCATTGATTTGTTTGTCTATTCTTTTGCCAATACCACATTGTCTGGATTACTGGAGCTTTATAGTAAGTCTTAAAATTGTCTAGTATCAGTCCCCCAGCTTTGTTCTCCTCCTTCAGTATTGTGTTTGCTGGTTGTGTGTCTTTTTCCTCACTATAAAACTAGAATCAATTTGCCAATATCCACAAAATAACTCGCTGGGATCTTGATTGCGATAGTCCCTTTTCTTTCTTTTTTTTTTTTGTGATAGTCCCTTTTCTTTATTACTTTTCCAGAGTCCATTGACCTCAGGTTGTTCCTGGATAAACAAAACTCCCTGCTGTTGTCTTGCTTCTCCTTTCTACACCTCCCCCTTTTTCCCAAACAAAAGGTCCCACATATTTATTACTAAATCAACCTATTAGTGCAGAAACATAAAAATAAAGAGAAGAGACATACTCCCAATAAAACATGTCCAGCTGTCCAGATGGTAGTGATATTTTCAGTGATATAGTAATATGTAAGTGACCTTGAAGCAGCCTAAGTGAGCGCCATCTCCTGTGTGATTCCTTGGAGACCCGAAAACGTTCTTCTCCAAAGTCTCCTCTTGGAGTTGTACCTGATTCTACTATCAATTTTCATCCAAATCCATTGGAAAATGGGACAATTCCATTTTTGTTTCTTGGCCAGGAATTGTTTGATCCTGAAAGTCTTGTGAGAAGACACAGCAAAGGGTCAACCGCACATACCACAATGGCAGAGAAAGGGAGAGAGAGCAAAATTACATCTCCCAACTTCTACTTCCCCCTAATGAAAACTCCAATAGGAATAAGGAGAGTCATAGTCAGATGAAAGCCACAACTGATGTATGTGTGTGACTTACTCGTAATTTCAAGACTTTCCTAGAAGTATTTGCCTTTAACCAAGTGAATATCTACCTAATTGGAAGATTCTACCTTTTCCTTTTGTGCGTCTCTTCCACTTCCATTCTTAATTCTTCTGCTCTGTTTAGGAAGAATGTGGAGGAAGAGCAGACTTCTGCCCCCACTGCTCTTACTCCTACTGTAGTGACCTTTGGAGATGACCCCTGCCTCCCCGCATCAACTCTTCTGTGTGTTAGAGAGAAGTGGCCCTCCCAGCACAAAGTTGCATTCCTTGCCTGTCCTTGTTAATTTATTCTAATTTATTCACTTTGCCCCTCCCCCACCCCAACCCCCATCTGAGAAGGGAGTACCTTGCCTCTTCCCTACAGCCTTCTGGTGTGGCCTGTCTAGGGAGAGGGCTTGGGTGCGGCCCAGCTGGAGGTTGATCTTGTTGTTTTTGTTTCTTGTTCTTGTGTTTGTGTTTTCTGGCATTTGCTGAGAGAGAAAAGAAATGTGAGCAAAGCAGAAGGAGGTGGGAAATGAATCCAAACCCTAGTATGCCCGTTCCCACCCCACCACCTTTCCCTTAGTGGTAGGAAAGTATCAGGAGTCTCTTGGCTGGAGATGTTTCTTTTATCTTTCAACAAACTATGGTCTTTCTAGTTTGGGAGTAGGTCAAGGTAAGGAGGTCAGCTTTTCTTCCATCTTTAGGAAGGGGAAGAGAAAAGTATTTGGGGAAGATGGTTCTTTCTCCTGGAAAAATCACTGAAGATCCAACTTAAAGAAGTCATCTCACCTTCCCTGTCTCCTCTCACATTGTCAGCAAGGAGGTAAGTGGTAGACTCTGAATTCACTTTGGGATTCAGGGGTCTTTGGAAAACACTTAGAGGGCCTTTGCAGCCTACAAAATCTGAGTTCCAATCCTTGGGTGGTGATATGATCCAAATCTAATATGACGTTGGGCAATATTTAGTCTCTTTTTTAGTTCAGGTGTCTTCATTTGTAATACAGTGCTTGTTGAGATTTAAATGAAGTAAATAAAATACCTATGATAGTGTAGACTGGGTGTTTAATGAATAGTAGCTTTTATAAATAACTGCCCTTTAAGTGCTTATGGGTGGAGAACCCTTCAGCTGAGCAAGTGAGTGTGAGCCAAGAGTATTTAATGGCAATCTCCAAATTTTAGAGGTATTAGAATTAATGTTTCTATAGTAACAATATTATAAATGATGGCTAGGGTCCTATTTCATTGCTCGAATATCTATTTGACCTGTAATATCCGTGATAGATTTTGCTACAGCAAGGTTGCTGTTGCCAGTCCAGACAGGTTCCTGGGACAGACACCCTCATCTTATTTTTATGGAACAATAAGTTCCAAACGCTTGTGTGAAATTCCAGCAACATCGTCCCCCTGATTCAGGCTTAGTTATAGGATGAGGGACTCTGTTTACTTCCAATCTTCCTCGCCTATTGAGTGTTGGCAGTGGGGACTGAAGCCCCTATTGGTGGCTCCCATGGCCCAGGGACTGAGAGGACAGGAATTTATATTAATGAGTTTAAGGATGAGGGTGGCAGGGAGAAGGATAATGACAAGGATTTCAGGAAATCAGAGAGTGAAGAACAGGCATGAATACTTCTCAATCTGAGTGGGCATCCTATACGCTCCTTTTTTCCCCCCCCAGGGTCTCAAACAGCCTGTTAGCTGTTCTTTACACTGTCACCACTCATTGAGTCTAATTAAAGTCCCCCTTCCCTTTGAGACTAGAACTTCTCCTGCATTGTTCAATGGTTAATTGTATTCAGCTCTGCATTTGTAGTGTGAAAACAGCCATAGATAATACCTAAACGATTACGTATGGCTGTATCCCAATATAACTTTATTTATGGACATGTGAACTTTATGTAATTTTCACTTATCATGAAATATTATTCTCTTATTGCTATTTTCAACCATTTAAAAATGTAAAAACCATTTTAGCTCAGGGCTGTATAAAACCAGCCCTGGTTTTATAAAGTACTAGCATTTAGTTGTTTCAATAAAACAGTTTATCTCCTATATATCAAAGACAGGTTGTTTTTTGGTTTTGTTTTGGTTTTTTTAAGATTTTATTTATTTACTTGAGAGAGAGAATGAGATAGAGAGAGAGCATGAGCGGGGGGAGGGTCAGAAGGAGAAGCAGACCCCCTGCCGAGCAGGGAGCCGGATGCGGACCCGATCCCGGGACTCCAGGATCATGACCTGAGCCGAAGGCAGTCGCTTAACCAACTGAGCCACCCAGGCGCCCCAAAAACAGGTTGTTTAATGGGCAATTTAATAAAGTACTAGGAGTATTTCTTATGAATAAGAAGCAAAGGAATACCCTGGATTTTCATTAGGCATCATAGTGCTATAGTTTTAGATAGACTAGAATGTCCTCAGAACGTTTCTGGCAGTCTCAAGCATCCCTGGGAAGTCTGATTTGGACCGGGGTTTGATACCTTTTGGAAAACCTTAGAAAGAGTAACTATATGTTAAAAGGTTAGGTTTATTTAGTAACAATGATAATAATAATAACAGCTAACATCTATTGAACTCTATGTGCCAAACACTGTTTTTATTTAATCCTCATGATGATTATATGAAGAAAGTCTACTACTATCTCTTGCTTATTATATATAAGGAAAGTAAAGCACAGAGAGATTAAATAACCTAAGGAGTGGTAAGGCTAGGATTCAAACTCAGGTAGTCTAACTCAAGGCTGAAGGAATTTAATAAAAACTAACAGATGTCCTGAGTTGCAGGAATGAAAATGCCTAGCAAAATGTTGTTGATAGGCTGAACTTGCTGATTTTACAGATGAGGAAAATGAGTCTTAAAGTTCCAAGGTCACACAGCTAATGTGAGATCAGGAGTAGATCTCAGATTTCCTAACTACTAGGTCACTCAGTTTCTCTTATTCTGCTATACTGCATGCCCTTAAAAACCAAAAACTGGGCAGGATAGAATGAGTAAACACGTTGGGCCAGGTACAATTTATGTGGGACACAGAGAAAACTTCATTTAGAATCTATAATATAAAATTAAAGCCACTCTGAATAAGATTTGAATATTAATAATTAAAACAGAAATGAAGTTGTAAGTATGTTAGACCTCAGTAAAATAGTTTTTTTAAAAAAACAAGTTTTAAGTCCCTTATTTTTATAAAAAGACTGGGATAAATAATGGAATTCGTTTACAACTTTCAAATAAAAAAACGGAGATGGCTCTTAAACTTGTTTTTAAAGTAACTTTTTATTGCAAAATAAAGTAAATGTACATTGCAAAAAATTTTGGCATAGGATAAAATTAATACTCCTCCCATCCAAGTATTGGTGTGAAGGTGTGTGTGTGTGTTTTTTTTAACCACAAGAAAAGTATATAAAAATCAATTTAGCTATTTTTAACAAACTACTTTTTTCAGGTGGAGAGTTCCTTATTTACCTTCATCCGTTTCGCATTTATTCAACACCTACAGTGGAACAGTCACTGCGCTAGGGAGGAGGACCGTCCGTATAAAATATAGGGAAGGAAACATATAAACATATTTATCAATAATAACACAAAACTTGTGTCAAAATACACTGAGAGTATCTAGCAGTTGTAACTGTGACACTAATCATTTTGGAATCCTTAGGTTTGTTTTTTTTTTCCCCCGAAACAAACGCTCAACGTAGGGCTGGTGCAGTATTATGATCAGCACTACTTCAAAACCTATGTTCAGGACAACTGAGGTGAAAACACTTCATTTTAACACTTGTCGAATATTTAAGTCTTTCAAAATCCCCTGTGTAGCGAATCGGAAGGACGCGTAAGGCTGGAGAAACTATCACGCCGGGACAGAGACCCTAGAAGGGTCGCATCTATTTGGAGTCCCCAAGGGCCGCCTGGGGGAGCGGTGCTTGTTGGGACTTGTAGTCTCTACCAGGACGGAGGACATTGCACCTCCATTTATAATGCATTTCTTCCTTTCAAGCTTTCTGGCCCGACGGATTAAGCCCTAGCCTAAAGCATAACGCGACTACTTCTACCTCATTCTAGACTCATTGTGTTTCTGCTGGGGTTCTTCTGTGCAGCACTCAAACCCACAGACTCACTCACCAGCCTCAAAGCGATTGGCCTGTCCTCGGTGGTGGGCGGGGCCCTAGGTGGACTGGAGCTCGGGATTGGCCAGCATCTGACTAGACGAGGCGTTTTCTTATCCACTTGCTGATCTGTAAACTGTGGTAAAAAAGTGAGTCCTTTACCGCAGTACCCCTCTTCGCCGCGGGAAGTCTCGCGATATTTCGGCTGCCGGGACCTAGCGACGCGAAGTGAGCGGCAAAGGCCAGTGGGGGTGGTGGGCACCGGAGCCGGGAAGGGACAGGTCAGGCGGGGAAGGCGAGCGCGTGCAGCCTGCGCCACTGGGGCTCGGTCTGGGCCAGCCACCCCGAGCCGAGAAGAAGTGTGTGGACTGCGCGGCCCTCCTCCGGGCAGTCGGCCTGGGGTCTCGGCCCTCGAGTCTACGCGGAGCTTCACCTGGGCCCCCGCGGGCTGTGACAGGTGCGCGGACAAGCGCAGCGCTGCGCCGCGCCGCGCCCTCTCCGCGGCCCGCCCCCTCCCGGCCTTGCCCGCCAGGGCTCGGGATGAACTGCGGGCCCCAGCTGAGCGGCTCCGGCTCCTGGCGCCTGTCGCTGCCGCCGTCGCCGCCCAAGAGAGGCCGCCGCCCCTGAGGGAAGGAGGGAGGGAAGCGGCAGCTGACCCTGGGCATGAGCCGGACGCGGCGTCCGTTGCTGGACTAAGGCGCAGACATGAACCTGCACCAGGTGCTGACCGGGGCTGTGAACCCTGGCGACCACTGCTTCTCCGTGGGCAGCGTCGGCGACCAGCGCTTCACGGTGAGTGGAGGGAGGCTTCCGCGTCGCCCGTGGCGGGTCCGCGCCCCTGAGTCAGCCGGGATCGGGCCAGAATCACGAATCACGGGGCCGAGGCCAAGAACGCCTGGTCGCCCGCACTGGGGTCCGCAGGTCCCCCACGAAGGTCCCCGCCCCTAGGACCGGGTGGACCTGGCTTTTGAGAGCGAAGGAGGTAGAAACATGTTCGTTATCGAGGCACTGAGTCGGAAGTTAGAATGTTTTGTAGGATTTTTAAAGTTTCTAATCTGACGTCCTTGGACTGGCATGGTTTATCAAAATCGTTTACCCAGAAATAATTGTTGTAATGTGTGTGGGGGCTTTTCGTAGGCTTAAGTTGTCAAATTTAGAAATAGTTGGGATTGGTTTAATTTCTTTATACTAATTTAAGATCAAGTATCTTTGTAATTAAAGTGGGTGTCTTAAAACAATTACTGATTGTTTGCTATCAATATCTAGCGCTGAGTAATACAGTGAAAACAGTGTTTTCATTTGCTTTTCTTCATATTCACCGAGGAATAACTTTGGAAAAAAGGAAAAAATATTTTTCATAAGTAATTCACTCCTGTCGTCCTTTGAATTCCATATGTAACAGTTTAGAAATCCTGGGAAACTTTTTATTTTAGATTGCTCACGTTAATTACTAAAAGTTGCATTACAGTTTTTCAATAAAACTCCTCTGGTGTGGAGTGGTAGTTCCAGGTTAAGATTTACTGAATGTCGCTCGTTTTTCATTGGGAAGAAGGCCCCAAACTTCTGGCTACTTAGCAGTGTAGTGGCATTTTCTGCTTTAACTATAGTTTTTATAGTAATAATAATAATTTAATATATAATATAATAATTTCAAACTGTAAGTAAGTACCGGCCCCGGTGCCCGCCACCCCCCCCCCCGGCCTTTGAGTCCCTTTGTCTAAACATATTTATAATGCTGAGGATATTTGCTGCAACTTGTGTTGTTATCTCTTAGTTATGATTAAAAGTAAAACTTAGGGGCACTGGGTGGCTCAGTTGGTTAAGCGACTGCCTTCGGCTCAGGTCATGATCCTGGAGTCCCAGGATCGAGTCCCGCATCGGGCTCCCTGCTCGGCAGGGAGTCTCCTTCTCCCTCTGACCCTCCTCCCTCTCATGCTGTCTGTCTCTCATGCTCTCTGTCTCTCATTCTCTCTCTCTCAAATAAATAAAATCTTTAAAAAAAAAAAAAAGTAAAACTTAATTTTATGTAAGCAAGTGAAACAAAGTAAACAGCTTAACGGATCCCCCAGGTTTTCTTCTCTTTTACTTATGAATTATTTTGTGGTCTTAGTCAGAATAAATCTTAGATTAAATAATAGTAGTTATTTAACATGGTATAGGAATTCCATACCTGAATTGTGCTTTTAGATCTGTGACAACTAAGTATTTCGCTCTCAGGGAGAGCCTGTACCTCCACTCTGGAGAGATTCATACACACCTTAGCTTGCATTTGACATTAGCAATTTTGAGATTCTGATGCTAAATGTTAATCTAGCCTGAATACTCAAGGGAAGAGTGAAGTCTGAGGGCCTCAGTGAGCTACTACAAACTCCCTATAGCTGGACATTGCTCTCTGTTCTTGCCATTAAAGATGGAAGAAATGGAAGAAATAAGCATCATCCTAATGGGGTTTGCCTAGTGGGAGATTATAGAATGGTAATATCTCCTAAAGTTATGAGTGCTTTCTCCAGTGTAAATTCCAACAACTTTTTCTAAGAAGGCTTTCGGAATCTATGCCACAGTGTGAACTTCAAAGTACATACAATATACTGGCCTATTTATACACTTAGATGACCCCTCTAAGTGTATATAAAACCTTGGTGAATGCCTCCATGTTATTTTAAAGAAGAGATGAGCTAATATACCAGAGACTATATGTGGTTATTGTACACCATAATGTTGCTTCTTCTACGACCGTATTTTTAAATCTATTTCCATTGACCACATTTTTTTTTTTTTTAAGATTTACCTACCTATCAGAGAGAGAGAGAGCGAGCGAGCGAGCACGGGAGAGAGCTGCGCATGCAGGGGGGAGGGGCATAAGGAGAGGGAGCGAGAGTCTTAAGCAGACTCCGCCCCGAGCGCAGATCTAGGGGGTGGGGGCGGTGGGGCTCAGTCTCTCCACCCGGAGCCAAAACCAAGAGTTGGACCCTTAACTGATTGCGCCACCTAGGTGCCCCTCCATAGACCATACGTGAATCATCTACCAAGCCTACTGCAGATTTCTCCCAGATCTGAGGAAAGATTCTAGTAAAGTAAAATTTTCATTTCTTTAGTATAAAGAGATCCTAGTTCTCTAATTTGGGTGGTAGTTTAAGGATTAACAATCATCTTCTTACTTTGTACCCAATCCAAACTTGGCACTTATTTTTTTTAAGATTTTATTTATTTATTTGACAGAGAGACAGCGAGAGAGGGAACACAAGCAGGGGGATTGGGAGAGGGAGAAGCAGGCTTCCCACCGAACAGGGAGCCAGATGTGGGGCTCGATCCCAGGACCCTGGGATCATGACCTGAGCCGAAGGCAGACGCTTAACGACTGAGCCACCCAGGCGCCCCCCATCGTTGGCACTTTAACATTAAGTTGCTAGTTCTATTACAAAACAAGTTTCTTGCCTTTAGTTTCCTCCACACCATATACATCTTAAATTTATCTCTCTTGAAATTGCCTGGTTTTTTTTATGTTAAAAAGCAGATCTATTTATTGTTTACTCCTTGAATTCTGTTTTTAATCTCTTCTGATTTTTGACTTCTTTGATGGGAAGATAGCAAACATTAATGGTAGATGGTATGTACAGACTAAAAAAAAATCTCTAGATTTCAGTTTGACTTGAGGGAGGGATAGGAGATCTTCCTCTTGGAGACCCCTTTGAAGAATGATTTTATTCCTCCTGGTACTTCATGCCTTTTGTGAAGACATCCTGTGTTTGCAATTCCTCCCTTCTCCTGTTTGCTAATAACTTACCTGTTCTTGTTTTGAAAGATTAAAAGAAATGAGATCCTGTTTTCCGAAGGAAGTCTGACAGGTTTTAAATTGAAATGAAATTGAATGCCAGCTCTCATTGGTTCTAGATTTTAGAATATGTACTTACTAATACAATTTGTTTGTCTAAGTATTAGATAACACTTTTACTGCTTAAGCTGGCATGAAATATTTTGACTTCCCTATTAGTATGAGAACTTCTAGTAGGCAATGACCATGTCTCTTATGCTGTCAAGGCACTTTATTTGTACTTCCATTATATCATTAACCAGTATTGCCTTGTGTCTCCCATGGTTTCGTTATGACCATCTAGAACAGTGATTAAGGTATTGGTGACTCCTCTTAATAAAGTTATTACTTGGATTTGACTTCCAGCCTCATCCCTTATAGTTAGTTGTACATCTATGAGCAAGTTCTTTTAAATTCCTTTTTTTCTCATCTGTAAAATGGGGCCAAAGTGGTACCTATTCATAGGGTTGTTACATGAAAATGTCCTAAGCTCTAAGTTCATTGTTTAATATATGTAAACCGCTCAAAAATGTCAATTATAAAAATTAAAGTTTTACTCATTCTAATCCTTGGCACATAAATACTGGTTGAATTGAAGAATAGTAGTTAAAGAAGCCTTACTGAAATATAATTAAAAGTCTCTGTGTTTTAAAATAGCTTTAATAATTTAGATTTGAGTCCAAATAAAATACTTCTATTAAAGTTCCTTTAAACTTTTTTCAGTCACTTGTTATGCTTTTTACCCTCAATATCAGGTGAGCAACGGTTTTCCTGTACACTAAGCAAAAATTCTTTTTTTTTTTCTCTCTTTACCTGAATGCTTCCCTCAGTCTTTTTTCCTTGTTAATTTCCTACTATTTTTAGAGTGAAAATATGTGAGTAAACTGGTCCTGATCTGTTGACAACTTTTGTTTTTAAAATAAAAAATATTTTGTTTATGGAAGATAAATAGTAGGTTAAAAAGAGGCACAGTTAATTTGAATCTAGATTTTCTGGTATTCCTGTGCATACTGATGACATGTGCTTTAATATACAACAGATTTTTTTTCTTTGCATTTTATACTTTATAGTTAGTGTTGAAATGGAAAGGGAGGTAACTTCTAAGAGATAGACTATGTTAATATTTAGGACTTCCTGTCTCTCGTTTGGAATTTAAACATCTTTGCTATAGGAGAGAGAGCGAACATGTTAGAGCTCCAGGCTCCCTTTTTTTTGTATTAGACAACCCAGTGTTCACAGCCAGGGGATCCAGATTAGAAGTCAAAAGACTGACTGCAGCTATCTGGTTGTTGGTAGAGAAATGGAGGCTGAATTAGCATTCTTTCTCCTCTTTCTGTCATGGTAAGCATCCTTTAGTTTAGCTTTTGGTTTTGTTCACTCTAGGGAAACCTTTATAGGTAGGAGAATAGAAAGGGGTTTTTTGGTTGTCCAGTTTTTTTGGAGGGGGCTTATGGGTCTTTGTAAGTGGAGACAATACAGGAGGGGTAAGTTTGATACTATTTACATCTGGAAAAAAGATCTTTGTGGTTCTCATATGTCATTACCAGTACATCAGACTTCTTTTTAAAAAGTGGCCTATTTTAAAATACTATGTTTTAAATTGTATTAAGGTACCTTTAAGATTATTGAAGCAATACTAAATTTTAACATTATATGTTTAAAAATGAGAAAAATGTTCATTACAACATTTTACAATTCAAGTCATTTAACCAGGAATTATACCAGGAAGAAATTCCTTGGAGTATTTACCTGGTATGGTTGGTTAAAACAGAACAGTGAAAACAAGAAATCCAGGTGTTTTACAGACATCACAATACTTCCAAGTTCGAATACGAGCTGTTACAGCCTTGGGTAATTTTTGAAATTTAGAATATTTGAGAAGGTTTTCTGTCACAATTTCAAGTAAAAAATCATGATTATATGCTTGATAGCACATACATGAATTCAGGTCTTCCTGTGCATCTTGTTTAGTCTCAAAACTAGTAAACCTAATATTACAGGTACCTAATAAAAAAATTTTCACTTACTAATTTCATTTTCATTGGCTAGTAATAGATTGTTCTGATTACAGATCTCTTGACAGAAGCAGCTAATGTATCAATGATCAGTAAATGCACATTAATTTTGAGTACCAAATAGCATGGAGGTTTATTTGATAAATCAGTGCTGTTCTTACTGTTTTGATATACAATATAGTCAGGACACCTTGAAGGGAGATTTTGAGAATTTATTTTAGAAAAATCTGTCAAACTAGTTTTAGATTTGGGTTTAGAAATACTATGTATTATATTACTTCTTAGGTTTTTATTTAAACCAGGTTGATGGATTATATAAAGAATTCAGTGGTACATACTTAGCCCACTTTAAAGCTGTTTTCCCTGTTCTTTGTAGGGAGATGGCTTGGTGTACTTCATGCTTTTTACCTCATCGTGTTGTATAAACTACAGAGAAGATTGAATTAATTTTAATAGTCTTCTAGAACTATGCATAAGAAGATGTGTCTGTTTTAAGTGATTTTTTTTTTTTTTTTTTTTTAGTTTCTTTTTTTTTTTTTTTTTTTTTTTTTTTTTTATTTGAGAGAGAGAGAAACAGCATGAGAGGGGATAGGGTCAGAGGGAGAAGCAGGCTCCCCGCTGAGCTGGGAGCCCGATGTGGGACTCGATCCCAGGACTCCGGGATCATGACCCGAGCCGAAGGCAGTCGCTTAACCAACTGAGCCACCCAGGCGCCCTTAAGTGATTTTTGAATGATACCCAGATTGGATTATCTGTATAGATTTATGTCTTTTTTCCCAGCTTTATTGAGATGTAATTGACATATATTGTTGTTTAAATTTAAGGTGTATATTGTGAGGATTTGATACATGCATATGCTGCGAAATGTTTATCACAGTAAGGCTAGTTAACATACCCTTTACTTTGCATCATTACCGTTTTGTTGTTGTTATGGTGAGAACATTAAAGCTTTACTCTTAGAGCAGCTTTCAAGTATATAATACAATATTGTTAACTACAGTTACCATGCTGTACATTAGATCCCTGGAACTTACTTATCTTACAACTGAAAGTTTGTACCCTTTGACCAAAATCTCACATTTCCCCACCCCACAGCCCCTGGCAACCACCATTCTATTCTCTGTTTCTATTAGTATAATGTTTTTAGATTCCATATGTAAGTGGAATACATATATAGTGTATTTGTCTTTCTCTCTTTGACTTATTTACTTAGCATTATGCTGTCAATGTTGTCACAAATGTCAGGATATTTTTCTTTTTTTATGGCTGAATACTATTCCATTGTGTATATATACCCTATTTTCTTTATCCACCCATTTGTTGTTGGACACTTAGGTTGTTTGCATGTCCTGGTTGTGAATAAATGCTGCAGTGAATATGGGAGTGCAGGCATTTCATTGAGATAGCCATTTTATCATCTTTGGATATATACCCAGAAGTTGGATTGCTGAATCATATGGTAGTTCTATTTTTAATTTTTTTTTAGGAACTTTCCTACTGTTTTCCCTAGCATCTATAACAGTTTACATTCCCGACAAGAGTGCACAAGAATTTCCTTTGGTCTACATCTTCACCAGCACGTTATCTCTTGTCTTTTTGATGGTTGCCATTCTAATAGGTATAAGGTGATATCTCATTTTGGTTTTGATTTGTATTTCCCTAATGATTAGTGATGAAGAAATTTTTTTTCATATACCTACTAGCCACCTGTATGTCTTTTTTTTGAAAAATGTCTATTCAAGTTCTTTACCTTTTTAAAAATCAGATTTTTTTTTTTTTGCTATTGAGTTGCATGAGTTCCTTACATACTTTGGATATTAACTCCTTATCAGAGATGGTTTGCAAAATTTTCTCCCATTCTGTAGGTTGACTCACTGTGCTTTTGATGTCATATCAAAAAAGTCATACTAAGACCAATGTCAAGGAGCTTTTTCTCTGTGTTTTCTTCTAGGAGTTTTATGGTTTCAAGTCTTACATTTAAGTCTGTGATCCATTTTGAGTTGATTTTTATGTACAATGTAAGATAAGGGTCCAGTTTTATTCTTTTGCATATGGATGTGCAGTTTCTCAACACCATTTATTAAAGAGACTATCCTTTCCCCGTTATGTATTCTTGGTGCCTTTGTCGAAGATTAGTTGACCATATGTGCACAGGTTTATGTCTGAGCTCATGATTCTCTGCCTTTTTTGTCTATGTGCCTGTCTTTATGCTAATAGCATACTGTTTTGGTTACTATAGCTTTGTGATATAGTTTGAGATCAGGAAGTGTGATGGCTGGAGCTTGGTTCTTGCTCAAGATTGCTTTGGCTTTTTGGTGTCTCTTGTGGTTTCATATGAATTTGGGGATTTTTTTTTTCCTGTGAAAAATGCCACTAGGATTTTGAGAGGGATTGCATTGAATCTGTAGATTGCTTTGGATAGTATGGACATTTAAACAGTATTCTTCCAATCTAAGAACACAAGATATTTTTCCATTTATCTGTGTCATCTTCAATTTCTTTAATCAGTATTTTATAGTTTTCAGTGTATAAGATCTTTCACCTTTTTAAAATTGTTAAGTATTTTACTTTTTGATGCTGTCATAAGTTGTTTTCTTAATTTCTTTTTTGAAAAATTCATTAACATATAGAAATGCAACTGATTTTTGTGTATTAGTTTCATATCCTACAACTTTGCTGAATTCATTTGTTCTAATTTTTTATTTTTTATCTTGTGGTAGAGTCTTTAGGGTTTTCAATATATCTTGTTAAATGTAAAGAGAAAGTTTATGTGTTTCTTTCCAATTTGGATGCCTTTTATTTTTTTCATGCCTAATTGCTCTGGCCAGGACTTTTAGTACTTTTGAATAGAAGTAATGAGAGTGGGCATCCTTGCCTTTCTCCTGATCTTACAGAAAAGCTTTCAGCTTTTCACCATTGAATATGGTGTTCATATTGTGGGCTTGTCATATAATGCCTATATTGAACTGTACTTGTATCTCAGGGATGAATCTCACTTGACTGTAGTGTGTAATCTTTTTAAGGTGCTGTTGAAATTGGTTTGCTAGTGTTTTGTTGAGGATTTTTGTATTTATGTCAACCAGGGATATTGGCTTGTAATTTTCTTTTCCTGTAGTGCCCTTATCTAGATTTCTGCTGGCCTTGCAGAATGAGTTTGAAAGTATTCCCTCTTCAGTTTTTTGGAAGACCTTGAGAAAGATTGGCATTAATCCTTCTTCAAATGTTTGGTAGCAATCACTGGTGAAGCCCTCTGTCCTTTCCCTCTAGTTTTAACTAGGTTTCAGTCTTAATTGTGCCTCCTCCTGGCTCTGAGACTTGAGCCAATTACTCAGTCTATCAAAGCCTAATTTTCCTTAGCAGTAAAATGGGGTGAAGATAGTAAGTACTTCACAGAATTTGTTGTAGGGATTAAATGGGTTACCAATGAAAAGCACTTAGTATTGGCTTGTGATATAGTGCCAAAGAGAAGAAAATAGGCCCGGAAGACTATAGTGAGTGAAAGATGAAAGAAAGCACAAAAAAGTGATTTTTGAAAACAATTATTTAGGTTTTAGATGTTTTCATTACTACATAGAAATAACTATTTAGAAGTAATTTCAGGGGCGCCTGGGTGGCTCAGACGGTTAAGCGTCTGCCTTCGGCTCAGGTCATGGTCCCGGGGTCCTGGGATCGAGCCCCACGTCGGGCTCCCTGCTGAGTGGGGAGCCTGCTTCTCCCTCTCCCTCTGCCTGCTGCTCCCCCTGCTTGTACTCTCTCTCTAATAAAAAATAAAAAATCTTAAAAAAAAAATTTCATACCTAGAAAAAGTTACAAAATAAAAATAGTACAAGGAACACTCATATTCTCTTTACTTAGATTTGGCTATTGGCAATAATGTACTCCCATTTTCTTTATCATTTGTGCTCCCTGGACATGTGTGTGCCTACATAATTTTTTTTCTGAACACTTTGAGGATGTTATGTACGATATAATTCTTTACCCTTGAATACTTTAGCCTGATTTCCTGATAAGAGGAATATTCTGTTACATAATCACAGTATACTTATCTACTTCATCAATTTACATTGATAAACTTATCTAATGTATTACCCATGTTCAGGTTCTGTTGGTTGATATGACAATGTTCTCGATAGTGTTTTTAAGCCTTCCAGTACAAGATTCAGACTATGGGATTACATTTAGTTATTGTGTCTCTTTAGCATCATTTCTCTTTTTCTTTATTCGTTTCAACAGTGACATTTGAAGAATATAGTACTTCTCTCCCACTTTTAAAAAACAAACCTTTTCTCATTTCTCATTTGTCTGATATTTCTTCCTGATCAAATCGAGGTCTTGGCCAAAATTCTGCTTAGGTGATGTTGTGTCCTTCTCTAGGTATCCCATTTGGAGGTACGTGATATCTATCATTAGTGATGTTAATTTTGATGGCCATTGAAGGTGTTGCCCAATTTCTCCATTGTGTAACAGATTTTTTTTTCTCCTTACAACTAATAAGCAGTGTGTGAGAGAGGCTTTTAAGACCATGCATCCTCATCATAATTTTCCCCTAGATTGACTATCCACCGATGATGATTCTTGCCTGTTTTTTTTTTTTAAAGCACCTTCTTCCTGGTATAACAGGGTATTCTATGCCCCTACTTGTAGTCACCCTGCTCCAGTGCTGTAATGAGCCATTTCTTCAAGGAGCCCTGGTTTCTTTTAGTAGAGAATGCTATTAGAGGACAAGATCAAGGTGCTAAGTGATCTCATTGCTACTGAAATGTCTGCTGCTTGGCCTTTTCATTGGACAGAACTAGCGCGTATACATATGTATATGCATATAGCAGGCTAGCATGCATATACATACACATATACAAACATGTATGTACATGTGTACATGGAAATATGTGTATTTTGGAAAACATGATTTTATACCAGTATTTCCAATTCCATAACAACCTTACTTGACCCTGTTGTGTCTTTCCCCATTTTATATCTTTGTCCTTTTCCTTACACAGTGAGATCCTTGGCTCATTTGCTCAGTTCTGTAATACATATAAAATCATTTCAGAATTGCATGGTCCATACCACTGTAATTAAAAAACAACCTACAAAAACCATTCAGGATTTGCTTATACTTCTCCCCACCCTGCCTATGAGATAATAGAAAATATATGGATTAGTCTCTGTCCCCAGTTTCTGGCACAGAATTCCAGAAGCTCTTTAAAATTCCTAAGTGATAAGAACATTAGGAGCATAGCTTGTTATAATATTTGGTTCTTTTTTTATTATTTAAAAGATTTTTTAGTAATCTCTGTACCCAGCGTGGAGCTTGAAGTTACAACCTCGAGATCAAGAGGTGCATGCTCTGCAGCCAGGTGCCCCCTAATATTTGGTTCTTGACCCTGGGTCCTGTCACAGCTCCTGAAACCCTTGTAAACGCCTAAGTTATAAGGAAGGGTATTAGGAGCAGCTTTTGTTCTAATGAGGCAAATCTGGGTAGGCACCTGGATGGCTCCTGGGATGGTCACTAGACAGATCAAGCCAAGTTTAGAAGTTTGGTATTTTGAGCCCCACTTCCCATTCTCCAGAGACTAGAGAGGGATTGGAAATGGAGTTAATAATTGATCATGGCTGTGTGAGGAAGCTTCCATGAAATCCCAGTAGTATGGCGCTGTTGGGAGCTTCTAGGTTGGTGAACATATCCATGTACCCGGAGAGTGATACACCCAGCTGTATGGGGACAGAAGCTCCTGTGCTTGGGACCCTCCCAGATCTCGCCCTATATGTCTCTTTACTAGTTATTCTTCTGTATTCTATATCACATCTTTTAATAAACTGGTATTTGAGTTTTGTGAGCTGTTTTAGCTAAAAATCAAATCCAAGGGAGAGGAGGTCATGGGAACCTCTGATTCTGTAACCAAGTTGGATGAAGTTATGATTAATCTGGGGTCCCACTACTTGAGATTAGCATCTGAAGTGTAGAACAGTCTCAGTTAAGACTGAGCTCTTAACCTGTGGGATCTGACACTATCTTCAGGTAGATGGTGTCGGAATTGAGTTAAATTGTCAGCTATCTAGTTGGTGTCACAGAATTGTTTGGTGTGGTTAAAAGACCCCACATCTGTTGTCAAGTGTTGTGGATGCGGTAGTGTCAGAGTAAAGGAGAAACATGGGAGGTGGACTAGTTTTTTCCTTTTCACTGCCCAAGATTGAAAAATGGGGTCAGATTCTGTGTTCATAAGTTACTTAGTTCCTTTGGCCCTTCTTTCTTTTGGTGTGGATATGTATTCATTTGAAATGTACTTAGTTCCTTTGTTTCACTATACCCTCCCCCACTCTGATTGATTTAAGTCTTTGAATATGCATTATGTCAATATGTTTTCAAATACCGTTTTTTCCTGTATCTCTTCCACTTCATCCTACCCACCTTTGTAGGTAATCAACTTTATTGTTCCCTAGTTTCATCCATCCTGTGTTTTTTATTGTAATAAACAGATCCATGAATGTTTTATTTTCCTTGTCCCTTATCCAAAAAATGACATATATGTCCTTTTGTACTTTGCTTTTTTTCACTTAGTAGTATCCCGTAGAAATCACCCCATGCCAGTCATAGATGGCTTCCTTCTTATTTTTACAGCTATATGATACTCCATTGCAGGTATGTACTATAGCTTATTCAGCTAATCTCCTATACACAGCAGGCTTTTTAAGGAGATACATTTACAAATTCTTAAAAATGATTAAGAAATAGAACGTAATGCAAATATGGTTTGAGTCTTTAGTGCATCCTGTGTTTAATTATCCAATCAAATAAACTGTAAAAATTTAAGCTCTGTAATGAAGAATACCAGAAGATCTTTATTCTAACCCCTAGCATGATAGCTCATGAAGTGTAGACTACAGTTGGTTCTATCCCTTTTTTCTCCCATATAGTAGTTTATTGTCATCCATTAGTTATAACTCTAAAAGAAAAAGTGAGGACCGAAAGAGAGATATTCCAGATAAGATCAGTCATTTTCAGTTGATTTGAAGTTTACTAAAACTAGAGAGAGAAAGCTTTGTATGTTTTAGTACTGTCACTGAGAGAAAGTCAAATGACAGGCCGTACTCGTGTAATACAGCTGCAGCACAAGAACAAGGGTAATTCAGAACTGGGTTAATCTTGGAATGATCAAGGGTTCATTGTATAATAAGTTGGTATCTTCCTCTCTGTAGGGCTGTGTTTATTTCTGGGATAACTCTGCATTTCTCAACTCTGCAGATGTTTAGTACTTGTATTAAACAGTAATTTTGTGAGGAACTTCAGGATTAGTATGAACTTAATTCAGGAAAATTTAGAGTTGTAGTTGACAAAAATAGTTGCTATACAATATCTGAAAGTAGGTAGACAATTTTAGGTATGGCAAAAGGAAAGCAAAGTTATGAAGACATGTTTAAAAAAATATATATGTGTATATATATATATTTTCCAGTTAATGGAACTAAAATTTTTTGTTTAATGAGTAGGAAATCTAAATTGTAAACATTTATAATTTGACACAATGTTTTGGGATACAGTGACTATTGGTATTTTATCAGAATTTAATATTGAGGGGGAAAATCAGTTTCTAAAATATTAAGATGTTTAGAGTATTACAAATGAAAATTTTTCTTAAATTAGTTTTTGGAATTTATTCTTGCTCATAGTCTTGTGACAAGCCTTGTGATCCCACTGTGGATATTTATATAGGTGAGCAGACCATCATGAGATTTTTTGTTTGTTTGTTTACTGAGCCCATTTTCTCCACTATATGACGCCAGTAGAACCAGACTTGATTGTCCCTAATTCCTTTTTGGAAAATTCTTGGCAAGGATACTTAACTAGGGAAGTCCTTATGGTGTCATACAAACAGCACTAGATCAAGAATCAAAAGAGATCAAGATTCTGAAGCCCACTCTGCCGCTAAGAAGTTATGTCAGCCTATTTTAGGCCTCATTTTCTTGTCTGTAATGTGAGCAGATTTATTTGTATGATCTCTCAAATACCTTTCCAAATATTTTTTGCTGGCACGTACAGAAACATTTTGGCTTTGGCAAAAATTAAGGTCATGAAGTATAAATTATTATTTTCTACATTAAGGTATATGTGCAGGTGCAAAAGTGGTGAGAAAGTAAATAATTACTAATACTTTTTTTGAACTTATTTTTGGATGGGAAAAAGTTTGTGATAGATGTTTTATTGTCAGTGTCATACTTCATGGTGGCCTATATAAGTAAATTCCAGGAAGACAGCCACGAAGAAACTCCTGTGATCTAAGAAATTAGGGAAAAGGATACAAAAAGAATTCTGGTTGGAAGAGTTCTGCTAATTGTGAAGTTCAAAAAGAGCTATAAAATGCTTGCTAACAAGCCTTGAACTATACCTTTTTATTTGTTTGGTTATGGTGGCTGTTTTTGAAGTTAAATACTTCATTTATTCCATAGGTATTTATAAAGAAGCCCCTTCATTTAGAATTGGAGGATAGAGCAGAGAGCAAGATACACTTGAACCCTATCGTTTTGTTTTGTAACTTGCAATAATGAAAATGGATAATAAGCAAGATACTTACAAATTGTGTTACCTCCTATGAAGAAGAATAAATAGTAACGTGATGGAAAGTAATGAGAGAGAGAGAGAGTGTGTGTATGTTTGTGTGTGTGCGTGCACACGGTTGGGAACTAAGACCTGAATGTTGAAAAAAACTAGCTAGACAAAGACCAGGCAGAAGAGAAGTAGATAAAACACAGTAAGGTAGAAAAAGATTGATACACCCCAGGACAAAGAAAGGCAGTGTAGGGACAGGGCCAATGGAGGGATGGAAAGAGTAGCTTGAGGTGAGTTTGGAGAATTAGGACAGTAAGGGCATAGAACCATAGTAGGGAGTTGATTTTATTCCAAGTGCAATGGGTAAACTATCAGGGGGTTTAAGCAGGACAAATTACTTGCTTTAATAAACATTTTAAAAAATATTTATTTAGGGGCGCCTGGGTGGCTCAGTTGGTTAAGCGACTGCCTTCGGCTCAGGTCATGATCCTGGAGTCCCGGGATCGAGTCCTGCATCGGGCTCCCTGCTCGGCAGGGAGTCTGATGTGGGGCTCGATTCCAGGACCCGGAAATCATGACTTGAGCCAAAGGCAGATGTTTAACCGTCTGAGCCACCCAGGCTCCCCTTTAATAAACATTTTTTAAAGTTTACTCTTTTAGGGGTGCCTGGCTGGCTCAGTCAGTAGAGCATACAACTCTTGATCTTGGAGTCATGAATTTGAGCCCCACATTAGATGTGGAGTCTACTTAAAAAAAAAAAAAAGCATGACTGTATGACTGTGTGGGGAAAGGAATTAGAGGGAAGCAAGAATGGAAGCAGTCAGACTATTAATAGTAGTGGTGGAAGGAGATGGTGGGGGCTTAGACAAGAGCAGTAGCATTTAGTGGAGGTGGAAGAAGTGAATATTTTGCAGATGGGACTGACTGAATTTGCTGATGGGACTGAACATCAGAGGTAAAGGAAATATTCTCAAATACTAGAGATTTTTTTTAAAAGAGATACTTAAAATTGCTCTGTTAAAACATAATATTTAGTTACAACAATATTTAATGCTAGTATTCTACCTGATAAATACTTTGACAAGTTTATCCTTTTTATTTTATTTTTTCCTTTTTTATCCCCCCCCTTTTTTAGGCTTATGCATCTGGATGTGACATTGTTATACTGGGAAGTGATTTTGAAAGATTACAAATAATCCCAGGAGCTAAACATGGAAATATTCAAGTAGGATGTGTAGACTGCTCAATGCAACAAGGCAAGGTTTGTAATCTTGTAATGTGAGATTTGTTCTGAATATGGTTTTTGTCAGGATAATCTCCAAAGTGTGTATTTCCTATTGAATTTGAAGCTTGCTTTGTTTCAAGGACAATGTAGCTACAAATTTCTTTGGCTGTCTAAGATGCACCATAAAGAACAAAATTCCTGACTCTCTCAGATGTGTCTTAGAGATTGTCAGGAAGTCTGCTCTTACATAATTTCAAAATACAGCATAATCTTTTTCTGTGAGTTGATAAAGAAGTATTAACTGTAGAACAGGTCTAAAGCTTACTTATTTAAAAATTGAAGAAAAGGAATGACAATAAACCTTCAATCTATTTGCAAATAAACTACTGAAGAGAAATCATTTGTTAGAGTCATTCTTTCTCTGTACAGGTATCTCCTTGTAATTTCTGGATAAACTTTGTACTGAAATGGAGTCCAGCTCTTCTAAAGTGCATAGTTTTTTATTAATTTATTCCAAGTCTGTAAGATTAATTTATTCCAAGTCTATAAGAAAAATGAAAAATTTTGTTTGGACTTTTATTTGCATATGAAAAGTAACAAGTAACCTTGAAAGTAGAACAGCAACAACAACAACAGAATCAGGCTGTGATTCTGTATCAGGTGAAGTACAGTTCTGTGTAGTAGCAGAATTGGTAGAGTCATGGCTAGTAGGCAGCAGAGTGTAAAGCTACATATAGCACCATGGAGGCACGGGTAGCCAGGCCTGGGCATGCTTGTAGCTAGACTGGGCTCAACTTTGCAAATTTACTTAATTTTTTGCTGGATATTTAAATATATTACTGCACTATATGATTGCACTGGAACATTTTGTGTGAGGAATCAAATGGGCCCAATCTTTTTTTTTTTTTTTTAATCTAATCATTTCTAATGAACCTGCCAGTCTGAAAAGTTACCTCTTAGTACCTAGTTTGGTGGTACTTATGGTAAAATGAGTTTTGGCTCTTACCATCTTTACCTGTTTTTTGGACTACTATATTACTCCTGTGTCCCTTCCCTTTACAGTTACAAGTGTCTCTCATCTGTCTTTCTTTTGTTCACATCTTTAATTCTCACTATATTACAAAAATGATTTTTATTATGGAATGTTGAAAATCCTTGAGACTTCCAGGAACCCCCTTCTCTTCATGTTTGTTTGATATCCAGGTCTATAGTTCTGTAATCTTCATTATTGTATTAAAACTTGCTTATAACATCTACACTCACATAAGCCTGGCTATGTTGGAAATCCCATTTAATAACTTTAAATATGAGTTATGTTTTCATGATAACCTAGATTACATGACAGTCCAGATTAAAATAACCAGGTCATTTGGTTTATAGTCATTTTTTTTTTCTTCTAAAGATTTTATTTATTTATTTGAAAGAGAGAGAGAGCACAAGCAGGGGGAGTGGCAGAGGGAGAGGGAGAAGCAGACTCCCTGCTGAACAGAGAGAGGGCCACCCATAGCAGGGCTCCATACCAGGACCCTGGGATTATGACCTGAGCTGAAAGCAGACACTTAACCGACTGAGCCACCCAGGCATCCCCTATAGTCCTTTTCATAAAGGGCAGATTTCCTTTGTGTCACAGATATTCATACAAATAAATGACTTCTCGCCATATCAGGAAGAAAGTTTGCAGGTTATGATACTTGGAGATTTCTGTTGGCCTTTAAGAAGGAAGTGCTGCCTGATACCGTAGACATCCAGTATTTTAGCATTACTGGTTTTTTTTCTCTGAAGGACTTAATTAATTTTCATGAGAAAATTCATCTGCATTTCTCTTATTCATTTGCTTAAAAACATTCTTTGCATCCCTTTACCTTGGGAAAGTTCAAATTGTTCACCTTGGCATGAGACCCTGTACAGCCTGGCTTAGATCTGCCTTTTTGGACATATGTACATCATTCTGTTAGAAGGGACACTCTGTTCCATCTCAGCTGGTAGTCACCTCTAGGTGTACATTGCCTCTTCTTCTAATCTTTGCACTTGTGTTCAATAACTTGTGTTATGCCCTTTTTCTACAATTGAATATTCACTGCTCTTTGAAGTCTGACCCACTCTTAAAAGCCCAAACTAAATACTCCCTCCCAGACTGACTCCGTACAGATGATTTCTATGTCCTATGAACTTCTCAGAACAATTAAAAATAGCCATTGAAAGTTTTTTCCATTACATCCTCGTTCCTTACCCCCTTCTTCTCAAGATTATATTCTCTTATTTTTATCCCTTATACATTTTTGTATCTATCAGTCTTCATTTCTGATATTTCATTGTTCTTCATTGTGGCTCACCTAAGCTATAATAGTAGCCACCTTATAAAACAGAGCCATTGATTGAAAGAGTAAATTTTAAAGATACTCAGATAAAATGGAGTATTGAAAAAAAAAAATTTCTTAGAGCATTCACAAAGGAATAGATCTAAGTTTTATTTTTAAAAAGCTAAATACACAGTGACAGAATTGTCAACTTTGAAGACAGATAACCTAGAAATGGATTAAGTCCTATCTAATTTCCACTTGACAAGGAATATAACAATACATTTTTTTCTATGAGGAAGGGAATTAATATTTACCATGTATCTTATAGGTAATTATATATAGATGCTTTACAGATGTTGTTTTAATCAAACTGATTCCATTAGGATTATAGTATTATGCATATTATAAATATAGATAGAGACGCTAAGGTACAGAGAGATTAACTTGCTGGTTACTCAGTAAGTGACAGTACTGGAATTCTGACTCAGGTATGGTGGTCTCTTAAAAATGATATTCTCAAATATGATAAATGAAATTGTGTAGGGGGGGGCTTATTTTAAGTTGTACTATTAATTTCTTTTGCTCTTTTGATTCATAAGTAAGTTAACATATCCGTAAGTTTTCTTTCTTTTTTCTTTTTATAAGATTGCAGCATCCTATGGAAATGCTATCTCTGTTTTTGAACCAGTTAACCTACCGAAGCAAAAGAAAAATTTGGTCAGTAATTTATCATTTTTCTTTTAGGAATTGAAATATCTTGAGTATTAAAAGACACTATTTTTAAGAGTACAAAATCAGAGTGATCATCAGATAAATCGTATAAATTATACCATGATTAAAAGATAGATGTTAAATGCCACTTCCATATTTAAAATATGTTTTAAATCTTAGATTGAAACAGAAGTAAATCAAATTGTGTTGATGAATTATATGTGTTTTTTTTATCTGACATTTTTGTTTTATAATAAGTATTTGAAGAGTCACAACCTTAAGTTCAGTAGTTAATTATTGCTAATGGCAAACACCATTATCTAGTGAAGGGTGGCACTTTGTTTTCGGTTTTTATTATCTACTTTTATATAGTTCTGCTTTTTCTTAAGTATTTTGTTCTTAAAATTACATGTTTTAATTGCAGAGTCTTAATGTACCTTCAGGACTTTTTTTTTTTGGCCCTTATTGTATCATGTAATATAACTGTTAACAGGTCAATAAGTGTTTTTCTTTATGAAGAAACTATATTCAGAATTAGTTCTGAAAGCTGGTTAAAACAATAGTTTATAAATACTAGATTTCTTGGGTGCTTTAATGCTCTAAATATAATAGATCAGGTTATTTTACCCATTTCTACTGAAGGTTAAGCTCGTGATTTAAACCATAAGAAAGAGGATCAGCGTAGTATGGTCTTAAGAACGTTATCTTAGGAGCCATAGGACTGCTTTCTTTCTTTGCTGCTTTCTAGCCATTTGATCCTAAGCCAGTCAGTCTTACGAGGCCCTTTGCTCAATTCTGAAATTGGTTAATAGCTATTCATTCTTCATGGGAACACTGGAACAATGACATGATGTCAAAAACTGTGCAGAAGTATGTTCACTATAAATAATTATGTTTTAATAATATACATACCTTTATATCTTTTAATATTTTTCATTTCATTTTCACTTAGCTCATTAGTATCTTACAAATTCCCTCTGTTTTAGTATGACAGCTGTTTTTGTTTTTGTTTTTATAAATAAGACAGCAGAGACCCAAAGAAAATTAGTTGGTTGACCATCGGAATAGCTGCTGAGCCACAGAACTAAGTAAAACCAGCTGTATTGATTCCTGAGTGTGAGCATTCTTTTCCCTACCTTATGTAAATGAAAACATTTTCTCTAGGTTAACTAATGCTCATTTTAAAATTTCATGGAAAGAGAGTCCACAGCCCTCCCCTGATTTATATTTGTGTTGTGTATTACCTAATGAATCCAATATTAGAGGCCCTGATAACCTATGAATTAGTAATTGATAGTAGTAGAAATAAGTGATTGCTGTGCTCAGAATGATGTATTTCAAATAGTACTTATAAATATTTATTGAATGAGGTAGCTGACTTTTAAAAAAGAAGTTTGGTTTTTGCCCATTTTCTCATGTACTAAATAAAATTGTTTAATGTAATGCTAAAAAGTGAGTGAGAAGAGGCTGGTTTATTAGTAGGCAGCACTGACTTTGCAGAAAGGATTAAACAAAAAAAAGCTTGATGAATAAGGGGAAAACTGGATCAAATGGAAAAATGGACTTGGAAGGTACACAGAATCTGTAATTTCTGGGTCTACCCAGAGAATCTGTAGATTCTCATAAAAAAGACACTATTTCCTTTCCTGTATACATTCTAGAATATTCTTTTAAGGTGGTGATTCTTCATGAGAGGAACACTTCAGAATCACTGGTTGGACCATGTGTCCAGATCCTGCCTTGGGGATTTCTGTATCTGTAGGTGTGGGGTTGTGACTAGGCACTTCTATGTCTAGTTCTGGAGAGGGTTCTGTTGTGCACTATGATTAAGAGCCATTCCTGCAAGGCACTGTTTCATAAAAGCATATTCTGCAGACCACCTGTATCAGAATCACCTGGGGTGTTCATTTAAAGTACAATTCCTCATTCTGGGTTTTTTGAGCCTGAACTTTTGGATACGTGCCTCAGAACATATCCAAAACATCTCAGGTTATTGTACTAAAGTATGAGAAACATTACATTAAAAGATTGTTTATGGGTCTCAGTCTTTTAGAGGTTAGTGAAATCAACTTAGTAGGCCACAGCCTGAATTTAAAAGAAAAGGAAGTAAAATGAAAATGATAGAGTGCATCACATGTAGTAAGGGTAAACTTAGATCGCATTTATTATGTGTGTGTATGTTTTGGATCCCCTTGCAACATATATTTCTTACTGGTTTACAGGTAAAAACTTTTGAAAAAAATGTTGCTTTAACGAATGAAAAAATCTTAAATTATATAATATAATGGAAGTATTACATTTCGTAATCTGAGTTTTCATACGTACTTTTTGATCTCAGGTGAGGATGAAACATTAAAAGAGAAGGAAGCCTCAGATAGCACGGACACAGACACATTTAGAATTAAACCTTTGTAACTATAATAATATAAGGTAATCGTAATTTTTAAAATCTGAGGTTAACGAGAATGTTGTCCAAAGTGGCATATACTTACTGGATGTTTGTGCTGAGACAGACTTTTGGACCTCCGGGAATGGGTATTCATTCTCTCACTAATCTCTTCATCACATATTTCTTATTATTCTCAACTAAACTGAACATTTTGTTCCCCATTAAAAATGACTGCATGGTCACTTGTACCTCAAAGAAATGGCTTCATGTATTACTAAGAAGAATAAGCATGAATGTATGTATTTGATATAGAAAAGCTGCCAATAATAATTGACTAAATGAGTTTTTTACTTTAATTTTAGGAATTATATAGTCAATGGCAGAAAAGTGGCCAATTTTTTCTGGAATCAATAGCACACAACATAACTTGGGATCCTGCAGGTAAGAAATGGATTAACTGAAATGAAATATCACTTGACTAGGCTGTTTCTTTTATTACTTTCCTGTATTTCAGTTCTGCTTTGTGTGAGATTGTGGGGAATAAAAATAAGTAAAACATCATGTTCTTTTAGAGCTTATACTGAAATGAAGACAAATATTGACTGCAATACCTATTGTTTTGGGAAAGAGACTTTAATTCTCTCTGGAGAATCAAAGTTTCATTGAAGAGGAGCTTTTTGACCTGCAGTTAGGTAGATGTTAACATTGAGAATGGGGATAGATGGGAGGAGAGAAAAAGAAGTGAATTCTAAGAAGAGATAATGTGTGTATATATCACTTACATATTTCTGCACTAAAAAAAAATCCCAAAGCCATTTTTACTAATCTACTGCAGTGAGCAAAGGCACAGAGAAAGAAAGCATAAGGTACATTCTCTTAACGCTTAGGACTTCGAGGCTGGAGTGAGTCTGGTGATAAGGAGATAAGACTGCCGCATATTATGGAAGGCCTTTAAAGTTATGCTAAGGTATTTGAATTTAATTCTTTTTGACTATCTAGAAAAATATTATAGGTTTTGAAAGTGGCTCGTGATAAGCTAAGATTTGTGGTTTTGTACAATTTTTCTGGTAGCAGTAAGTTGGAAGGAACAGGAGGATAAAATTTATAATTATTTATAATTACCTTTGCACAGTATGCATTCACAGTAATCTGAATGAGAAATAAGAATTTATTTGAGGACCTTTAATGTAATAGGTGCTTAATTAATGTTGAATGACTAATGAAAGGAGTGCAGAGATATGAAATGCATTTAGGCGATAGAATTGACATTACTTGACAGTTGGATTTTAGAGTATTTTGAGAATATCTGTGATCACAAGAGGAAGTGTGATATGTAGGAGTTACAGATAGTGGAACATAGGTTTTGTTTGGACATGTGGAATTTGACAGGCTTACATAGCATATAGCAATAACCAAAATATAGAAATTTCTTTTTTTTTTTAAAGATTTTATTTATTTATTTGACAGAGACAGAGATAGCGAGAGCAGGAACACAAGCAGGGGGAGTGGGAGAGGGAGAAGCAGGCTTCCCGCGGAGCAGGGAGCCCAATGTGGGACTCGATCCCAGGACCCTGGGATCATGACCTGAGCCGAAGGCAGCCGCTTAACGACTGAGCCACCCAGGCGCCCCAAAAGATAGAAATTTCTAGAATACAAGAAGTTATCTTTGAAACATAGAAGCCATCAGTTTAGATAAGATAGCTTGCATCTTAATATAGTAGATGAACTGGCTGAGAAAAAAATATTTAGAAAACAAAGTTCAGAACCCTTGGAAATTATTTTAGAAGATAAAAGATTATCTTTGAGATACTTTTTTAAAAAAATCAATGTTTTAAAATGTTTTTTCTTATGTAAGGATGTACGATTGATGCTTTCTAGCCGGTGACGTACATGTATATTTTATACGTACAGTGGAAAGAGATCAGACATGGGTTCAAATTTAGCATGTAGTTTAGTACAGCAGTTTATGTATAACTCTACTAGATAGTGAGACTTATGTCCCAGATAATGCCTGTTTCTCCATTGATTATTAATAGTGTCACCTTCTGCTCTCAAAAAAGTTCCTATTTGGATGATACATGTTATTCTGTTATAGCACAACATTCTATTGTAATTATTTGTTTACATGGTTTAAATTTTTGATTAGACAAGGGCTGAGATTCTAGTTTATTCAGCATTTTCTTTATCTTTGAGGGGCCATTATATTAGGCTTCCAATAGGTGTTCATATATTTGACTATAAGTTTTATGATCATGAAGAAATTACTTAACAGATCAAGAATGGTTAATTCACTTGTAAATTAAGGTAATATCTATTTCACAAGCTAAGTTTTTAATGATCAGATATGTCAGTGTATTTGAAAGTACTTGGTAAATGATTAAGAGCCCTATTTAAAAAAACATAGTGTTAGCAAGTGAACTAGCTATTTGAAGTGTCATATTTATAACTGTAATAAAAACATTTCATATTAGAATTAAATGGTATTTCTTTAATAATAACATAATAGTTGCTTGGAAATTTTGTACCTTTGGTCTACCAGTAATAATGCTTTGGAGGATAGTATTAATGTTAAATTCCTCTGTCATCATTACAGAGTTATATCAAAAGATAATTACCTATTTTCCTAACTAGTAGTGACTTGACAACAGCTTATGACCATTCTCTCTTTATTAAGTTAAAATTCACATAAAAGTTTATTATTTTTCTTTCAATAATCAAAAAGTTTAAAATTTAATGGTTTGGTTAAGAAATGGGTTATTGTTGTAATAAATATTTGGAAGCAATTAGTATATTATTTTTGCAAGTGAACTTCAATTATTTATAAACAGATTTTAAATATTTTAAGTGAAGTATTAGTATTTTGGTTTTGATCGATACTTAACTATATGCCAGGTATTGGGATATAAAGAAATTTTTTCAGATGATGCTACTAAATTGACTCTAGTGCCTTTGTGTTTGCTCCTGATCCACTACCACATCTGGCTTAAATCATAAGATTTTTCTCTTTAAGACTTTTTATGCTTTGTTTCCCTACTTTATTATTCATACTTCTGCCCTTTGTGTTCAAGTCAATATACTGTACCATACGTTAGCTATTTTTGTATCATTTCATAACTGGGATTAATCATTTTGTATTCTGTATTAATTTCTTAATCCTTCATGGTATACCTTAAGTTCAGCTTCAGTTTATGTTAAAGAAAATTTGTAAAAACCAAACTCATGAATACAGCGGTGAGATTGGCAGTTGCCAGAGGCAGGAATGAGGAGTGGATGAAATACATGAAGAACGGGGGTTAAAAGGCACAAAATTCCAGTTATAAAATAAATAAGTCCTGTGGATGTAATGTACAGCATGGTGACCATAGTTAACAATACTTAATTGTATATTTGAAAGTTGCTAAGAGAGTAGATCTTAAAAGTTCTTGGATCACAAGGAAAAAAGTTGTAACCAGTGTGTGGTGATGGATGTTAACTAGATTTTACTGTGCTGACCTTTTTGCAGTATATGCAAAATCAGATCATTATGTTGTACACCTGAAATGAATACCATGTTATATGTAAGTTATATCTCAATTTAAAAAAAGAAAACTTGTGTCATTATGCTAAACAGTGTAATAATAACCGAATGTAAATGGAATGTCTCATTGGTGCTTTCTAGCTGTTCATGAGACTTTCTGTCGAGTTGCTACTATTTATTGAGCTTCTGCTAAGTGCCTAGCCTGTGCTAGATGGGTAATACATATTATAGCTAATCATTACAGCAACTCTATACACACTTCTGATTTTATAGATGAGAAGAAAATGGAGGCTCAGAGTTTGTTCCACTAGATCAAATTCACATGACTAATTAAGTGACTTATTTGGGATTTAGACACAGGGATTTCTGATCTACATTTGTGTTTTGTCACGGACCCACTTTTGAAATAAAGTGATCTTTCCAGAGAGACACAAATCCACAGTCCTTAATTGCCAAAGCGAATGCCTTACTTACTTTGAACTTTTTGACCACAGATATGTCTCTTCCTTTCTTGTTTTTGTTGGAATGACAACACAGCCTTCTCCTCAATTACCCAAGTCATAAGTTGAAATCTGTCCTTGAAGCCTCTTGTATCTCCTGTTTTTTAGTTGGTGTCAAGCCTTGAAAATTCTGCTTTTGAAATGGCTTTCAAATTCTTGCTTCTCATTTTCATATTTGATTCAGATCCTCATGATTTCCTTTGTGTGTTATAGTCAGTTAACCAGGTTTCCCTGTGTTTTTGTTTTCCCTAATCTCATCTATCTCTAGTCTTAATTTTTAAAAAAGAATCTTTACCTTTCTTTGTGTACTGGAGCCTTTGAAAGCATGGTGAAAATTTTGGATTACCTCTCTAGAAAAAGATACATGCTATACAGATAACTTTTGCATATTATCTCAGCAGAGGGAGGTTTACAGGCCTCTTCAGGTCCATCTTTTGATATCCCCCCACCCCAGTTCAGACCCCTTGTTCTAAAATACAGATCCACTTATGTAACCCACACACACTTAAAGCTCCCAACTATCTATAACAGAGCCCAAATTCCTTATAAACTTCAAAAATGCTTTATAGTCTGACCCCAGAAACTTTTCCAACCTTACTTCTTTTTCCAAGTCTACTGTGCACTTTATTCTGTAGCCATAAACCAGATTATGAATCATTCTTGGGGATATATTTGAACTTTCATGACTTCACGTCTCTCTTTACATGTCTCTACCAGAATGTGAAGTCATCATGAAAAAGGACAGCACTTCATTTGTCATTGTATCCCTCCCAGTGGCTAGTGCAGTGCGTGGTACAAAGAAGATGCTCATTAAATGTTTGTTAAAGCAGAGATTATATGACCTAGTCCCTTTTTTCCCAAGCTGCTCCAACAAAATTAAAATACAGCCTCCTTCCCTCTCCCCCAAATCTTTTGTTATTTAACTTTTCTTAGAAGTTGTGTTATTTTTATAGTATTATATGAAACTCTTGACCATGTGACTTAACTCACTAATTAAATACCTAAATAATAAATGGTGAATAATATATATATATATTTTTAGGCAATCGTCTTTTAACTGGTTCTAGCTGTTTGCAACTGTGGTCCAATGCTAACTTGGAGAAACCATCTGAAGATGAAAATCCAGATAAAACAGATCTTAATTTGGGGGACTGGAGATGCATTTGGCATTGCAAGTAAGCAATTAATTAGGGGATTAAAGTGACAAACCTGTTCCTGGTGGGTTTTATTATAAATGCCTTTTAGTTTGTGTAAAACTACACTAACATGGAAGTATTAATTTTTTATTCTGTGATAGGTCTTTTCTTATATACAGAGGATGCACTATTTCCCATGTTCTACAGATCCAATTTTTTTAATTGTTGAATAAAACACCTGGAAGGATACATAAGAAACTTGTTAAGCTTGTATGATTATCATTAAATAGAAACTTGCTGAATTACACAAAAGGAGACAAAGACACTTTCCATGCTTTTGACTAGAAGTTTTTCTTTTGTGAAGAAATGTATTTTTCCCGTTACTTTATAGATTGAACTTAATCCTTGTCAAAATTCCATTGGAATTTCTACTTTTGAGCGTGGTTTTAAATTTCTTTTAAAAGGTTAAATATGGGAAAATCAGGGAAACTGAAAGAAATAAAAAAATGAAGATAGCATAGTAAAATGAATTCTAAAGCTAGAGCTGGTCAAGCAGTTTGTTCTTGATGTAGGAACAGATTAGGGTCCGGGATTAGACACAGTTACACAGGGAGATTCCGTATATAAGGTGTCATTTTACATCATGGGGCAAACTTGGTATCTCTGTGGAGAAGAAAATGAAATTAGAGTCTGTTTCATACCTGACACCACAATAAGTGTCAAAAGAAGGAGACATTGAATTTCTATACAATGAAACAAATAACTAGGAGAAAATACAGGTAAATTTTCGTAATTTAGAATTGCAGTGTCCATCATGGTAGCAACTAGTGACATACCACTTTTGAGCACTTGAAATGTGGCCGGTCTGAATTAAGATGTGCCATAGTATACAACACACACTGGGTTTCAAAAACTTAACACAAAGGAAAACAATTTAAAATATAGTTATTTTTTTAATTGATTATATGTTGAAATGATAATATTTTTGATATATTAGCTTAAGTAAAATAATTTATTATTTTTTTAAGATTTTATTTATTTGAGAGAGAGTGATCGAGAGAGGCGAGCATGCGCAAGAGCGGTGGGAGGGGCAGAGCGAGAGGGAGAAGCAGGCTCCCTCACTGAGCACAGGCTCTGGGCTGGATCCCCAGGACTCCAGGATCATGACCTGAGCCGGAGGCAGACGCTTAACCAATTGAGCCACCCAGGCTCCCCTTAAATAAAATAATTTCACCTGTTTCTTTTTACTTTTTAAAAATGTGGCTACTAGGAAATTTAACATTTGGTTTATGTTCTATCACTACTGCATGAAAAATGCTGCCTTAGATTAGGGAAAGACTTTCTAGGTACAATGCCAGAACTAGAAACTGAAAGGAAGGGAAAGGAAAACATCAATAGTTGTGACCATATCAATAAAAATTTCTGTAAAGCAGGGAAACTAAAAAGTTGGGAAATATTTGCAATTTGGAGTTCATGCCTTTTTTAAAAGGAGGTCTTAAAAATTAACTAGAAAAAAAAACGTAAACAAAAATGGACAATGCAGAGAAAAATTGTAAATGATAGTACATATGAATAATAGCAAATTAACTAAGAGTTGATGGATCTCACTCAAAATCAAGAAGTGCAAAATATCCAGAAATAATAGGATGAATAATATCCATTATTAGTGAGTGAGGTACTTTTATATTTTGTTAATAAGGGAATGCAATTGGTATTTTTCTGTAGAGCAATTTGGAAGTATGAATCGACAGACTTAATTTTTTTTTATACCCTTGAGTTACTAACTCCAAGATTCATTCATTCATGCAGCAAATATTTGCTGAATGTTTATCATGTTTCAGGCAGTGGTAAAAGTGCTTAGAATATAGCATTGACCAGGCAGGGATAGAGAGACTATAAACCAGTAAACCTGTATGACAATGTTAAATGCCATTCTTCCTGAGTCAGTTTTATATGAAACAGTAATAAAATACATCGGATACCAAAGTGAGAGTAGGGCAGACCTGGTAGAGAGTTTAGAAAGGAGGTTTCAGAGCAGCCGGTTCCATGTATTTTGCATCTCTCAGCTAGATCATATGGGTTTTAAAAAGGGTTAACATATAGAGAGGGAATAGGATTTTGCAAAGAAAATTCTTAGCAAGAGTTGTCTTTGCTCTGGAGCCTTTCGTGTAAGCTTGTAGAGAGGAAGCAGCAAAGTGTTATATAGCCTTCACCGCAGGGCTTCTGGGCAAACTGAGAATTTGAAATGTGTTTCATGCATTTGGGAGAGGGGAAGAATCTTAAGTTAAATCAAGATCAGAGTCCACAGTAGTAACTTGGACTAGACATACTATTTATTTGAGATGGTTAATTAAGCAGAAAAGCCATGGCCCTCGGGTTTCAGTTTAGGAGCAGCTGATGATTACACTAATCGGAACACATTTAAACATCGGGTTTGATCACATTCCTGTTGTGATGCTTAAAACACTTTCTGTGTATGTTAGATGAAGATCAGTAGTATGCTAGAGAAAAGTAAGTACGGTAAGGGGAAGAAGAGTAGAGGTGACTTCTGAGTGTAGACTTGAAGGAAGTGAGGGAGCAAGCCATGTGCGGGGATCTCTGGGAGAAGGATGTTGTAGGCAGAAGGAACCTCAAGCACAGACTCTCCCGTCAGGGTGTGCAGGGTGTGTGTAGCTTGTGGCTGGAGTAAAGGTCGCTGAGAGGTTATTGTGAAGTGTTTGCCTTTTATTCCGAGTTGGGAAGCTTTTGAGGATTTTGAGCTGAGGGAGCACTGAGGACTGATTTCCCCTTTAAAAGGACCTGCCTTAGCTGCTGTTTTGAGAAGACCTGGAGACAGAGGTCACGGTCATGGAAAGGATTGTCATGGAGATCAGGCACTTTTAAGTATCTGTTTTAAGAATATCCTTAGAATTGGGGCGCCTGGGTGGCTCAGTTGGTTAAGCGACTGCCTTCGGCTCAGGTCATGATCCTGGAGTCCCGGGATCGGGATCGAGCCCCGCATCGGGCTCCCTGCTCGGCAGGGAGTCTGCTTCTCCCTCTGACCCTCCCCCGTCTCATGCTCGCTCTCTCTATCTCATTCTCCCTCTCAAATAAATAAATAAAATCTTAAAAAAAAAAAAAAGAATATCCTTAGAATTAAGCAGATGCATAAAAATGCATATACAAGGATGTTCACCGCACCACTTTTTTTGTAGCAGCAAAAATGAGAAAATAACAATGAGTAGTTAACTTATTTTAAGGCATTGCATATATCTGTAATGGAATAGCATAGCCAGTAAAATAATACCGACCCAGATACTTGATATGCAAACATGTTCGTTACATACTTTAAAATAAATATTACAAAGCAAATTGTAAATATGACCTCGCTTTCCGTCCCCTCCTCCCCTATATCCTACCACAGAAAGTAGATAGAGAAGGGAGGGTGGAGAGCCGGGTCTGGAAGTCTGTGTGTTAAAATGTTAGCAGTGGTTTTGCCTGGGAATGGGTGTTGTGGTGTAGGTGAAACTGATGATTTCATTTTCTTCTTTTCATACCTTTGTATCGATATTTTCTATTACATATTTATTGCATTTAAAATCAAGAAGATAAGTTATTTTTTTAATTAGTTGCAGGGGTAGAGTTTAGTGATTCATCAGTTGCCTGTAAAACCCAGTGCTCATTCCATCAAGTGCCCTCCTTAATGCCCATCTCCCAGTTATCCCATCCCCCGACCCATCTCTCCTCCAGCAGCCCTCAGTTTGTTTCCTAGAAGTTATTTTAATTTGGAATGAACTGTGACAGAATTCCTCTTTGGCCTCCTTTACAAATAAATTTAAAACGAATTTATCTAAGCACGAAATGGAAAGCAGCGATAGTGTAGGTGGTCTTGAGATCAGCATATACGGGTAGCCAGATAGGAAGGCAATGAAGGGACAAGAGCCAAAGCTCCTTGAAGAAGAAAAAGGCAAGTGTGCACCAAGGTCAAGCTGACAGGCTGACTCCAGCCTGCTGGCAAGTCCCCCAGTAACCCACACATAATCCTTAATTAGGTAAATGCTACCTTAAGGGAGAATTCATTTCAAAATCTTGATTTATTGTCCATGAAAATGTATGTTAGAGTATAGATATCTCAGGGCTTTGGAAATTAGATTTCCAAACTGAAAAATGAAACCTTTCTCCTTCTCATATTCTAAGGCAATGAGAGCTATGATTCTTTGTTACCTAAGCTTTAAAGACTGATGATACCAGTCATTCTTGCATGATTCTTATACATAAATAATTTCACATAAAAATAATTTTTATATTTAACTTAAACATTTACACTTCATTGTATATTTAGAGATATACTTAAAATTGAATTCGAAACTTGTGTTATCACAAAATTTTCCATTATTTGAAGCAAGTTGCTGAACATAGTTTATAGAAGTAATATTGAATTCTCTCTGATTTTCCTTAAAAATTATTTCTTACCTGTTTGATTTACAGAACTGCTTCCCAAATTCATTTAATGAAATTTTCACCAGATGGAGAATTTTTTGCCACTGCTGGGAAGGTAATTTGTGAAAATGCTGTTGCTGTTGGTTTATTTTGACACATCAAAAACATGAATTGGCTTCATTCTTTTAATTTATCTACATTGAAAATATTTTCTATTAAAATGTTAAATAGCAAAAATTGGCTAAATATTATTGTGTTAAAAGGCAATATGGTATAATTGAAACATAGACTTAAAGGTATATCTGGATATAAATCTGCCATTTACCAGCTTTTTGATTTTGGTCAAGTGGTTAATCTTTTTGAGCAAATATAAGAATTTACAGACTTTCTAGGAGGACATTTGTAACCATTTTCATGTTTTTACCTGCTGATGTCAGAACAGTATATTTCCTTGAAATTATTTATTTGTAGTCATTGGTTCACCAAATGGCTCACTTACAACTGATTGAATGAAGTTAATTGTTCTCATGGATCGTAGCTTTTTGTAGAGGGAGGATGTGAGATACCCTAAATCCTCAGGGAGGTTTTTGTTAGGAGAGAAGATTGACGTTAAACATGGGAATGCAATTATAGCTTAAAAGCAGAACCTGGTACATTCTAGTCCCCTTGTTTTCCCTCACTCCCCAAATTAAGAGATGCCGTTTTAATTATACTTAGAATATTTTTATTATATTATTTTTATTATTTTATATTTTAATTATTATTTAATTATACTTAGAATGTTTTATATAGTAGTAGCTATTAACTCGTTATTATCATCTTCAACATTTTCTTTGAACATTCATTTGTGCTTCATGAAAACTCTTGTTTTCAAAGATGAGCAGTCTTCATAAGGCTGCTGGTGGTAATGCTTTCTTGTTTGATATTTGGCTAAGTGGGAAGACGAACCCTTCATCTGTCAGTCTTCTCAGTGACTCCATTTAGATACTGTATGGTAACTAGCATTTTCCTTGATCCGTTCCTTGCAAAGTATACATTCACACACTTTAATTCTCAAAGCACAATTATGGAATGCTGATAGAAAAGTATCAGAATTAGAGATTTTCTTCTCATTTCCTCCGCGCCTCACCATTCCTCCCATCCCTAAATTTCTGTGATTGCGGAGAAAATTCTTACCTTTGCTGTTTGACAATCTCTAATTTAATTCTGATGTGGATATTTTTCTTTTTTTTTTTATTAGGATGACTGTCTTTTAAAGGTATGGTATAATGTAGAAAACTGGCGGACAGCTGTTACCTCTCCGGATAAAAGTTCAGAAAAACAATCCCAAGGAGAAATGGACTTTTCCTTTGTATATCTGGCCCATCCTCGAGCTGTAAATGGATTTTCCTGGCGTAAAACAAGCAAATACATGCCTAGGTCAGCGATTTAGTCATTTTGTCTGTGTATTAAGAGAATGTCATTTTGACGTTGACTGCTCTTCTCACTTTAAATAGCTATAGGACTTTTGCCTCTGAAGATTTTAGTAATATTAGATAGTCCTTGGCCTGCAGATGTCTAGCCATGGGTCAGCTACGATTGACACCTCAGAGGAGAGCCATGTGAAGGGATACTTTACCTCCATCTTAGATGTCTTTAAGTGACAGAGTTGTACATCTTTCCTTCTCTTTGTTAGGTGTCCTATTCTTTCGTCTCTTAGTCATTCCCCATATTGCCATTTGTGTGGAATTTTTCATATTTCACTCCCTAATCTGGTACCTTCTCTGTATCTCCTCTGGTTTCCTTTTTGTTTTTAACCGCTTTATTGAGAGGATATACCGTGAGGCCTCAAACATTTCTCTAACTGTATCCAACATCTTTGTGGAAAAGAGAGTGTGGTAATAGATTACTATGCCCTGAACTAGGTATTAGTTTAACCTATACGTGCATGTGCATGTGCACCTGTCAATACCTCCTTTCTTTCCTGTGATCCTTGCAAGACCTGATATCCCATTGAATTTTTGCCTATACTTAGTAAGGCACAGAGACCTGTTTCTTAAGTGTAGGTAGAAATTGCTTTTTGTTTCATGGCCATTTTCAATTTGGCCACACCATGGAGCAGTACGGTTTTTCCCTTAACCTTTTGTCACTGATATTTAGTAGGACAGCTGGGTCATTTGTTGACTTTAGTTTTGCTCTTTTGAGCCAGCAGAGTATATCCAAATTTTTTTACAAAATGTGTATTAAGACTGATTTTTAAAGAATAGTTTAAGGTTCACAGCAAAATTGAGGGCAAGGCAGAGATTTCCCATATATCCCTTGCACTAACACATGCATAGGTAGCCTCCCCCAGAGTGGTATATTTGTTATAATTGATGAACCTGCATCAACACATTAGCACCTAAAAGTCCATAGTTTAGATTATGGTTTGTTCTTGGTGTTGTACACTGTATGGGCTTAGACAGATGTAGAATGACATGTTTCCATCCTTGTTACCTGATTTTTTTTGAGCTTTTTCTAGTTCCATAGGTACTATTCTTCCTACCCCAGCCTACCAGTCCAATAAAGCATAGGAGTAGGACACTGTAGGAACAGTAATGGTTCTGTTGTTAGGAGGATGTGCCCGAATCTTTGGGCTAAGGGAGAGTGGTGTGGACAATCTATTGTTAGCAAAAGCCTACTTCACTTTGAGAACGATTGCTCCAGTACCCCTGAGATCATTGCCCACATATATAAAAATCTGTTTAGAATATAATGAGCTGTGGCATATGTTAATTCTCCTTTTAAAAGTTGTAAATGGCCCCAATAAAAGTAACTGTCATCGCAAACCATGAAGATTACATTATTTTAGAGGCTGATTTCTTCTGATACAGGCAAGTGTTTTCATTGCACATGGTTAGACCACAAGAGTACTAAAAAAAGAGATTTATGAAGTATTGTATCTTTTGAGAGAGGACAGTCACATCTGTTACTGACCTAGTTCACGCAGGATTGGTACAGGTGATCACAGTGGAGGCGGAAGTAGATGCCTTACACTGGGCGGTTACAAATGCCTGATAACACCAGTGAGACGTACCAGTTCTGTTCCTGGCTGTGTTCATTTTATCTCTGCCAACTAAGTTCTGCAGCATAAGGAACTGTGGTATAGAACTAGAATTTTCTGTTTGATAGAGTATCTTGTAGAGGTCTCAAGAATTTTACTTTTGGTCCATGTCCTTTAAGAACCAGCTGATCTCGGGGCGCCTGCGTGGCTCAGTCGTTAAGCGTGTTAAGCGTCTGCCTTCGGCTCAGGTCATGATCCCAGGGTCCTGGGATCGAGTCCCACATCGGGCTCCCCGCTCTGCGGGAAGCCTGCTTCTCCCTCTCCCACTCCCCCTGCTTGTGTTCCCTCTCTCGCTGTGTCTCTGTCAAATAAATAAATAAAATCTTTTAAAAAAAAAAAGAACCAGCTAATCTCCCCGAGCTCTTCTAGATTTCATTTTTGCTTTACCAGCTGCCCGCAGGTATATGGTGGGAAGGCTGACCCTTTCTCATGAGAATGACAGAGATCCTGTCAAAATCAAAAACCATTGCTCTTTCTGATACGGCGTTTTCACTGGGCTTACAGGTGCTTTGTTTTTCGCATGAAATTAAGATACTTAGCCAAATGGTAATACTTGGTGCAAGGTACCACTGCTCGAGAGAGAAGAATGGGGAAGTGTTTGTAATGAGCATATACTTCTTCACTAAACACTGATGAATGTAGGATAAATTGGGAGGTTTGTTATACCCTCCCCAAAACATCCGAAAAGTTAGTTCTAGACGGCTAGTTTCAAAACCATCTTAGCCTGTTACATCAAGATAGGACAGGTGTTGCACACTTACCATCACCTGGTTGTCTTTCATAGGGTTATAGCTTTCTTTTGAGGGAGGGAACAGTTATACCTAAATATGATATGCCATTGAAGACAAAATCAGGTACCCTGATAAGGAAGGAAGGGAGGTATTGCCAGAGAAATGCCTCAGACAGAGCAGGGTATCTCTTCCCTGCTCTCCTTAAATTACCTGGGAGCTGCTTGTACTGATTGTAAGTATCCTGAGGGGAGTCACCTGGGGCTGCCCTCACTCCCAGGTCAGAGCCCTCTCCAGGCTTCCACGTTGTGCTGCTTTCTTGCTTGTTTTGTTGCTTTTGCCTCTTCTGATTGCTGTCTATTCATTCCTTCAGTCTACTACCTTCTGCCCTTCCTTCATAAGCCTGTCCTTTCTGCCAGTCACAGATGGGCACCGTGAACCTTCAGCTTTCCATATTGCCTTTTGATGTATTTTCTTCTTTTTCTGATTGCCTACTTTTAATCTCCTGTCACCTCCTGTGTGTATGTGAATGTGCTAGAGAGATGCGGAGAGAAGGCAGGAGGTAGGAAGTCAGAAGGGGAGAGAGAAAAAGTGAAGACAGAGGGAAAGACATGAGGGCAGGGAAAGGAGGGAGAAACAGGATTGAGAAAGGAAAGGAGGAGAAGGGGCCCCAGCACGTGGGGAGAGGTGGAAAGGGAGAGTGGCCTGGAGAGGCTGAGAAACAGCCCTTGGGGGGGAGAGCACAGAGGGAGGGAGGCTCAGTGAATGGGAAGGGAAGAAAGTCAGGAGAGTAGGCAGAGGAAGGGGTGAGGAAGGGAGAGGTGAGAGCAGAGGAGGGAAGCTGAAGGGGAGAGCAACCCACACAAAACATGCTGGTTCCCTTTTTCTTCCCCTTTGTTAGAGAGCTTTTTTTAATCAAGCAGATATGTTTAACAAAGTGACTACTACAGAATATTTTTATTTCCTTTTTATTTTTCTTTAACTTATGAGTTATTTGATAGAAGCCTTGTACTGATTGTTCTTTTTAAATCTGATATGTTTGAATATGTGTCTACTATGGGATACTGTGACTTCTTTTTCTTTCTTTCCTCTTTTTTTTTTTTTTTTGATGAGTTACCCAATAAAAGGTAGTCTTTGTTGATGGGGATTCAACCTTTGAGCTCCTGATGCTTATGGGTTTTATTAATATGTATGTAATTGATCTTGCTTTTATTTTGTGACTGGAAAGACTGAATTCACTAGAAGTCAAGAATAAGGAAGGAGGTGGCTAGTAATTATTTTATCATGATTTTTCTATTCATGTAATCACTGCTTTTTGCAAATGTTAAGCAAGGAGAGAATAAGTGTACTAAATAGTGTAACTTGTTACTGACTAGTGTGCATGTAGCTTTACAGAAAGTAAAAACGAAGCATTATGAAGAAATCCGAATGGTAACCATCCACTGAGTAAATCAGAATATTTTAAAAGAAGATGTAGGTTTTTTCCTTGCTTATTAACTGAAGGATTATGGCATTGTTTCAGTCTTTGTTCTTTGGCTGTAAGAAGACTCTTAAGATTCTTAAAATAAGAACTACTAAATTCTAGGCAGAAAAGAAATGGGTTAGCAGGTATTTGCTGTGATGAAATCAAATACCCACTCAATTTTAATGGTTTTGACTAAATACATTGCATAAATGTATATGGACATTTTCGTCATCGGTACCTTTGTTGTGGGCATTTAATTAATTACAGAAGCACTGTAGAATGTTATATTGTGTGAGATTTATATTTTTGCCTCTAAAATCTTTTTATTCCTCAGGGCTTCTGTATGTAATGTATTGTTGACTTGCTGCAAAGATAATGTATGTCGTCTTTGGGTAGAGACATTTTTACCAAATGATTGTTTGCTATATGGAGGTGACTGCAACCATTGGGCGGAACCAATTAATTTAACAAATAACTTCAGAAGAAATGCTTCCAGTAAAGAACGAGTTCAAAATGCTTTAGATGTAAGTGTTTTTGTTAGATGTTATTTCCTACAAGTTTTAAAACGTTTTGTACATTGCCTATTTTGTAACATTCATCCTAATTAATATTCAAAATTATATGGTTAGTTATGAAAAAATATATATTAGAAAAACAATTCTCAGAAAACTTTCTGTTTTATTTGGTTCAAAAAATATGCTGAAGTATTTCAGAGCATAAAACTACTTATAATTATGAAGTTAATCTTAGGTTAACTGATGGTAACAAAAGGAAGATTACACTTAGCTAAAATAACAAATGAAAATCTGAAAATGCAAAGATTTGACTGTAAAAATAATTTATATTTTTATTTTGTTTAGAGGTTGGGGTGTTTTGTCCTGTCATAATTACAGGAATGATTTGAATAGTTTTATCAGATTCTGTTCTAGATTTGTTATCTTTAGAACCTTCTGGAACTTGAAGTTTTTTGTTTTGTTTGTTTTTTGTGGGTTTTTTATTTTTGTTTTTGTTTTTGAGAGAGCGAGAGAGTATGGTGGGGCAGGGTGCAGAGGGAGAGGGAGAGAGAGAATCCTCAGCAGGCTCCATGCCCAGCATGGAGCCTGACCAGGGGCTCAATCTCATGACCCTGAGATAATGACCTGAGCTGAAATCAAGAGTCTGACACTCAACTGACTGAGCCACGCAGGTGCCCCTTGAAGTATTTATTTTACTGATTAGTGTAGAAAGTAAAAGTAAATTTTTGATGTTTAGATTAATTGAACATACACCAATAATACAGATTCTTATTTTCTTGATATGGAAAACAGAAAGTGATCTAAAAGTGATTTGTCTTTGAATGCTTTGTATGATTATGGAAAAACTATTTGTCAAATTTGGAGAGTATTCTCAGGGCTCAGAATATAATTAAATATATATTGCCTGGAGACTTACAACTGATAGAATGGTTATGTGTAATAATAGCTGAAAGAGATTCTTGACTAGGAATGAAGACTCTCATTCTGTGTTTAGGTGACCTTGTGTTCTGTAGAAACTATTTTATCATATGAAAGATGAGAATAAACAAATATCAGCACTCTGCCTTATGGGTCAAATGAAGTGATCTCTGTGAAAAAGCTTCATGAATCAGCCATGATACTTGAAATATCATCTTAATGTATGATGTCAATATTGTTCAGTGCTTTATCGTCATAAGGAGTAAACTGGACACAAAGGAGACAGTATGCATAGAGACATCATTATCCACAGACACATTGTTGTGAACTTTTGTTTTATGAAAGTAATTATCAGAAAAATAAACAAAATAAAAATTGCGAAGTATTGTGTGATGGTTGAAAGAAGTTAGGCAGTTTAGGTCTAAGCTTATTCTTCAGATTTCAGATTTCCTGCACAAAAGTACTGAAAGATGTTTGTATATATAAACTCATCTGAAATAGAGTATATATGAAATAAGTCAGAGTAAGGCAGATACCATATGCTTTCACTCATATGTGGAATTTAAGAAACAAAAGAAATGAACAAAGAAAAAAAGAGACAAAAAAACTGAAGAGATGGTTACCAGAGGGTGGGGGGATGGGTGAAATAGGTGATGGGGATTAAGAGCACACTGAACCATGATGAGCACTGAATAATGTATAGAATTGTGGAATCACTATATTGTATGCCTCAAACTAATGTAATGCTGTTAATTATACTGGAATTAAAAATGAGCTAATTAAAATGGAAAAATGAAATAGAGAATAATGTCTGAAAATCATTTTGTAGCCCATATATATACATTTATATATATATGCTTATGACATTATAGCCACTGGTGTTACTTTGTGTTTATTGGTACAGGTAAATCTGAGACATTTTCGCAGAGGTCGGAGGAGATCACTTGCTGTTGTAGCGCATACCGGATACCTGCCACACCAGCAGGACCCTCATCATGTCCACAGAAATGCTCCGCTGCATGCCAACGCACTTTGCCACTTTCATATTGCCGCCAGCATCAACCCAGCCACGGGTAATAGAACACTGTTCAACAACTGTTCTTGGACTTGAGTAAATTAATTTTATAGCAGAGACATTTTACTTCTAGTTTTGAATAAGTAAAAAATTGAAGGTAACTTACTTATCTAACTTTTCATTATAGCCAGCCAGCTCACTGATTACTTAAACATAGGTTTTTGTTTACTTGTTTGCTTTTTAAAGCTATGATTTGGTTTCTGATTAAGATCTTAATAAGTCATTTGAGATTCTTAGTTTATTCAAAAGTTGAGATTTGAGCTAATACTTCACAGGTTAACACCATAGAATAGTATTTTGTTAACTATTGTATAGTTCTTAAAATAAAACCGTTGTGTAGGGATGCCTGGGTGGCTCAGTCGGTTAAGCGTCTGCCTTCGGCTCAGGTCATGATCCCGGGGTCCTGGGATCGAGCCCCGCATCAGGCTCCCTGCTCAGCGGGGAGCCTGCTTCTCCCTCTGCCACTCCCCCTGCTTGTGTTCCCTCTCTCGCTGTGTCTCTCTCTGTCAAATAAATAAATAAAATCTTTAAAAAATAAATAAAACCATTGTGTCTAATGCTTGATCTTAGGTGGTCTTCCAGAAATAAGGCAGAAATATGTAGAAGTTATAACTGGAAAAATTAAGAAACTTACCTCAGTAGTCAAATATGTACTATTAGATTTAAAAAATCTAGAATATCTGGATCTATCTATGAACTTGAAGATTTAAAGTGCTCATCTTTCAGTAAATGTTTTCTGTGAGTTTAAAAAAAACAGGTGGTCAGATTTGGGGTCTTTAAAGAGGAACCTTAGAGTATTACTGGGAAAAAGATTAAAAACAGTATTTGCACATGATAAATAACAGAAAGTGGAAAGTGAAAGCCTCTTTTCACCTCTGCCCGACTCTAGTTGTTCTCCCCTGAGATAACCACTATTGAGTTTTTGTATATTTGGAGATACTCTTACGCATGAAGTAAGCATAACCTATTTTTTTTACTCCATTTCTTTATTTTTTTAAATTTATTTTTTATTTAAATTCAGTGAACATACAGTGTATTATTAGTTTCAGAGGTAGAGTTCAGTGATTCATCAGTCTTACATAATACCCAGTACTCATTGCATCACGTGCCCTCCTTAATATTCATCACCCAGTTATCCCATCCCCCCATCCCTCTCCCCTGTAGCAACCCTCAGTTTGTTTCCTATTGTTAAGAGTATCTTACGGTTTTTCTCCCTGGATTTGCAGTACTATTACATTCTTCAAGGAAACAGCAATAAATGTGGTTCATTAGTTACCTGAATCAAAGACAGAAATGTTTTGGTAAGTTAAGGGTAGAGATACTTCCACTAGGAATAAAAAGTGCTTGCTAATTTTCTTGGCTTTTATTTGGTTAACAACAGTCCCAGCTCTAAAAGAATCCATGAGCCAAGAAAATGAAAGGGGACGATATTGAACTGTTTTTAGGAAAACCTTATATAAGCTTGGGAAATACCCTTACCTTTATCAAAAAACATACACTGGCAGTGCTTGTAATACCCAGAGGCAGCTCTGAGACTACTGGTGTTGTTGTGAAAGTCTCTTCTGAATAAAGGACAACATTTTGAGAATAAAGAAAGCTTGGTTTCTTACCTTTAGTGGAAAAGGCTGAGGGGTTACAGAAAAATAAACCCTGAGTTCCAATGTAGCACCTCCCTGACGACCTTCCAATAAGGAAAACTCTAAAATCTTTCTTTAGCTAATAGGACCTTAAGGAAAATCCATATACGTAGAACAAATCAAAGCAGAATAATATCAGTAGCAGCTAGATTAGACACTGTGGAGATCTCCTTTCCCTAAGTTAGACCTTTAGGAATGACCTTTCTGGATGCTGTGTTTCTTGTTCAAGGCCAAACTTTCAGACAGAGCTTCACTTATTTGCCCATCAATAGAAATAGAGGAGAGGAGCTCCTAAGAGCATGTTCTTTTAATTCTAGTTCTTATACCCTTTCCCTGAAGATCTCTCGTAAAAAATGGCTTTTTTTTTTTTTTAAGATTTTATTTATTTATTTGACAGAGAGAGAGACACAGTGAGAGAGGGAAAAAAATGGCTTTAATAAAATTCCTTGAGGTCAGAAGATAGAAGAAATTTAAGGTTCCTTTTACAGAGAATGCTGCTGCTAAAAACCTGCATTAACCTCGCCTCTCCTTCTTGCGTATTGAACACGTAGGCCTGTGGTCTCTTAGAGGCATCGCTGATCTTTTTTGTGTTGAATGTAACTTGAAAATCAGAACATCATACTGAATAGGATTCTTGAGGGCACTCTTTGGTTCCCTGGCACTAATGTATATCCACCTAGGGATAATAGGATTGGCAGTACGGTCCCTCAGGACTTTTACTGAGTGTTTGGTCTGTGCCAACCAAATAGCAACTAGAGATAGTGGTAGGAACTGAAGGTATAGTGGTGTTGGAAACTGGTGTGATCCTTGCTCTCCTGAAGCCTATTGTTAGGAAGGGGATAGATAAATACTAATCAAATAATTACAGTAATGAATGTGCATTTATAAACAGAGCTCGGATTGGATTGGATATATCTATCAACTCTTAGAACTTGCCTCCAACAGAAGGGATAGGGGAAAGGTTCTTTTATGCTTTCCTTTATCATCCATCCCCTATAATACTGTTTTTCATTGGTGTCTAACAATTGATACCTTGTTCGAACAGGTAATTAAGTCACATTATTTCTCTTCTCCTTTAAAAACAAAAATCAATAAATTTGTTTGTGGAAAATAGTTTACCTTCCCTGAATCCATTTTAGCCTTTACTGTTCAGCAGATACCAGCATGATCTAGTTTATATTTGATTTAATATGATAGACAAACTTTTTTTCACCTCTCTATTAGTTAGGGATTATCATTTGTCACAATTTACTCTGAATTTATACTTTAGTATACTTAATTTAGCAATTAGATGAAAAATAATACCAAGAAAGAATTTTTTTTTTTTACCTGGTTTTGTCTTGAATGCCTTTCTTGAGTGTAAGATGGGGATCTCAGTTTCTACTTTCCAACTTGAATCTTGATGCTAATAAATTGGCATTATCTAGCTTAGAGTTAGGTAGGTCATTTAAAAATTTAAGTTAAAAAGTCGTTAAAATAGAGGTAAATAAGTCACATTCCTTTACATATTGATGGCATTTTTCTTGGAGAAATTTTTAAGGAGACTTTCCTCTTAACATGTCTACAAATTACAGATTTATTTCTTAATGAGAATATTTTTTGAACTAAAGAAAATCTCTGTATATGTATGTATAGATAAATTACAGTCTGTGACCTAGAATATAGAATTGTTTACCTTTATAATAGTTATGTTAAATTTACCATTTTAAAAGCTCTTATCATTAATAATAACCGTGGCAAACATTGTATTGGGAATCTTACTTAAAATCTAGTTTAGAGGTTTAAAAATAAATGTAACAGTGGTAAAAATAGGAGACGTGTACGTTCTGATTGCTGGAATGATCGAAATATTAATTGTGTGTTAAGTGTTTTGTTGTTGTTCTTAACAGACATTCCACTTCTCCCTTCTATCACATCTCTAAGTCTAAGTGAAAATAATGAGAAGAGCGGGCCTTTTGTGGTACACTGGCTGAACAATAAAGAGTTGCATTTTACTTTGTCCATGGAAGTCTTTCTACAGCAACTCAGAAAAAGTTTTGAACAACCGTCTTCTGAGGCCAGTGTAGAAGACTCTAATCAGGCAGATGTAAAATCTGATGAAGGTAAGGCTTTAAGAAGGATAAAAAAAATGTTAAGTTTTATTGACAATAGCTAAGATTTTTATATTGGCGTAACACTAGCTACTAGCTTCGGAAACTCAAAATTGCAGTGGCTTAATACAACTTTGGACTAGCTCAGTTAATAATCCAGTGTTGGTGTTCCTGTTCCCGGTGGCTTGCTTTTACTGGTTGATGCAGGCTCAGGATTCTCCATGCCTATGCTTCCGTCAGCCCCTAAGGCCTTGCTACTTGAAGGACTGTCTGTGGCCTAGTAGCATTATTACCTGGGAGCTTGTTAGAAATTACCTATACATTGAAGGAAATCTGGAAATTGGACACTGTAAATGTATTCCTTTAAAATAGTTTCTTTAAGGTGTCATATCAGTTATAAGTGCAAGTACCTAGAGCATCTCTAGTGTAGCTGACTCAGGTTTTAAAAAATCCAATAATGTGAAGAAAGTACAAATTACACTCCAATAATATATTTGAATAATTCACCCCAGAATTATAGACCCAATTCTGCCTTCTTCATTGAGAAAAACTAAGGTCCAGGGAAGTAGTATGTTTTACTTCTGAGTAAATTGTGGTACAACCAGTGTACCTATTCTCCAGTCCAGTAATTGTCCTCTACCATTAATCCACTGACTCAGTCCTATAGGCCGTCTGACTGCTGAGTTAACTCTAATGGCCTTATATCCCTGGAGCGAAGTTATTTTTAAAGGGGAGCCAATTTCTTGTTTATTTGAAAGCTATTATGTTTTTCATCTTGAATGCATTTACAAAGATATTCCTTAATAGCTTGATTGTATTTACTTGGTTCATGAATTCTTTTGCTTATAGAAATGGATGATGGTGTGGATGATCTGAAAATAAATCATGAAAAGAAGGAATTGGGCAGTGATAAAATGGTACCAAATTCAAGTTTTGTACCGTTACCATCAGCTGCCATTGATCATCAGATTGAAGTACTTCTGTCTGAATGGAGTAAAAATGCAGACATGCTATTCAGTATTCATCCCATGGATGGCTCTTTGCTAGTTTGGCATGTGGATTGGCTGGACGAATACCAGCCTGGTATGTTTCGTCAAGTCCAGGTACTATTATTATGATCTCGGGAGAGCTGCTTCTTATTAAATGTGGGTACAGTTTTGTAATACTTCTTTGTATTATTTCATATGTTCTGATGCTTACTTTCTTAATTCTAGGTGTCCTTTGTTTCCAGAATTCCTGTAGCTTTTCCCACAGGTGATGCGAACTCTCTCTGTAAAAGCATAGTGATGTATGCCTGCACCAAGAATGTTGACTTGGCTATTCAGCAAGGGAAACAGAAACCTTCTAGCCTCACACGGTCTACATCAATGCTTATCTCTTCCGGCCACAGTAAATCAACTAATAGTTTAAAATTAAGTATTTTTACCCCTAATGTTATGATGATTTCAAAGCACGCTGATGGCTCTCTGAATCAGTGGCTGGTCAGTTTTGCTGAAGAATCTGCTTTTTCTACAGTTCTCAGTATTTCTCACAAATCTAGATACTGTGGTCATCGCTTTCATCTTAATGATTTAGCTTGCCACTCCGTATTACCATTATTGCTGACAACGTCACACCATAATGCACTAAGGACACCAGATGTTGATAACCAGAAGCAACCTTGTGATCCTATAAATACTGAAGAATGTTCTTTGGCACAACAGAATAAAAGCAGCGTTGATGTGACATTTCAGGATCCCAATGCAGTTTATAGTGAGCTTATTCTTTGGAGGGTTGATCCAGTTGGGCCATTGTCTTTTTCTGGAGGTGTTTCTGAGCTTGCCCGGATTAATTCTCTACATGTTTCTGCATTTTCCAATGTGGCATGGCTGCCCACTCTTATACCCAGTTACTGTCTAGGTAAGCTTTCTGATTTTTATTTAAGAAATTTAGATTTTCTGGTATCATCATTTCAGGGTTCAATTTTAAATGTTTGTGAATACTTTCTAGGTGCATACTGCAACTCTCCTAGTGCATGCTTTGTAGCAAGTGATGGGCAATATCTGAGATTATATGAAGCTGTTATTGATGCCAAGAAACTTCTGTATGAGCTTTCCAATCCTGAAATTTCTGTAAGTAAATAGCTTTTAAAATTAAGTGTATAGTATGAGGTTTTTAGATACTTAATTTATACTTTTTGGGCATGTTCTAGAATTGTGACCTATAATTTGTAATAAAAAGACGTGTATTTTCTAGTTACTTTATTTTTTTCACATTTGCAATGTACCATTACAGCGATTTTTAGCTTCTTTAAAAAGAAACCATTTCTTTCATTCATTCCAAAAACAGAGTCTAGTGTCATACAATATATGTTTCTCTAATGCTTCTTTGCTCAAGGATAAATGAGGACTACTGGCAGTATAAATGTGGAAGTTACGTTGGTTCATCTGCAGTTTTTTTCAAGGCGATGGGAGCTGGAGTAACAGCAGTAGAATTATTATCTTGAGAATCAAGGAAGAAAAAAGCTCTCAGCTTGGTTGCAGTACAGTCAGGAGTCCTTGCAACACCATCGCAAAGCCTTTGTCTTGTGACGGGCGGCACTTCTTCCTGTGCACAGCTAATAGCAACCCACCGTCTGCATTGTCTTAGCACCTCCAGCAAGCTACTATCTCCACTCTTCGTCTTGGTGTTTTTAAATATCCCTTACCTTCAGCCATGCTGAGCTTCTTGTTCAGGGGATTCAAGCCATCTCAGCTACCAGTTAATGTTTTTGTTAATGTTCTGGTTTTACAGCTGCACAAGTGTCAGTGGTCTGCCCCAATCCTATCTTTCCCTGAGTTATTTTTAATGTGTGTTTTTTTCAGAATGCAAGGTTTTTCAAAAACACATATAATAGTGTTATAGTAGAAACATATATTTATTGAGGGCCTTCTATTTTTCAGGTAGTATTTAAGTGCTGGGAATTGAGATGTGAAGAGAACACACAAATCTGAGATTACATTCTAGTGAAAGGGGTATAGAAAAAAAGGTAAAAATATATTAATAAATAGTATAGAGAGAAACCATGTTGTACAAGGGAATGCCACATAAGGTGCTGATCAGAAAAAGCCTCACAGGAAGGGTACCATTTGAGTAAGGACCTGCAGGAAATGAAGGATATGGATGTGGATATTTAGAGTATTTTAGGAAGAGAAACAGCCGGGCATGTTTGGTATATAAAGGAGCAGCAAGGAGGACATTGTGGCCGGGGCAGAGTAAGTGAGGTGAAGAGTAGTCGGGGATAAAGGTAGAAAATTAGCCTAGCCAAATCTTACAAGCCCTTCTGGGCCATTGTGGTAACTTTGGCTTTTACTGTGAATAACATAGAAACCATTGAAGACAGTGCCAAATTGATATGCTCTCACTTAGGTTTTGAAAGGATCTCTGGCTGCTGAATAAATCAGACATGGGACAAGAAGTGGCTTCACAGTAGTCCGGGAGAGAATCAAGGGGCCATAGAGTGGTAGCAAGTGGTAGTGGTAAAGATGATAAAATTGGTCACATCTGGATGTGCTTTGAACATTGAATAGGCAGGATTGGACTGGATGTGGGGCTTGTATGAGAAGAAGAGGATGCTCCCTCATGTTTGTGTGTGAGCACAAGGAAGAATAGAACGACTGAGTGAAGCTGGGAAGAATGTCTAAGAGGCTGATTTTGAAGAGCAGGTGGATTTGAGAGCCTGGTGTTGAACATGTTAATTTCGAGATGACTGTTTGACACCCAACAGACGTAGTATGCTCGTCTGTAGTTTAGAGGGGGTCTGATCTGAAGGCATGAGATAAGTAGCTGTCAGAGTATGAATTTAAAGGTGTGGGGCTAGATGAGACCACGGAAGGAAAGTAGAAGTGATAGGATTGAACCCTGGGGCATCCCACTGTTAAAAGTGGGGTGAATGTGGTACATAGTGGAAGGCAGTGAGGACAGTTATTTCAAGAAGGGAGTGATCACTAGAATCAAAGGCTGCTGCCCATAGACAAAGTGTGATGAAGACCGAATTTAACAATGTGACCTTGACTAAGTCAGAGCAGTCAGGACATAGGTAGCTTGAGAAATCAGCATACATAAATAGTGTAGCAACATGTTTCTTAAGTTCCATCTTTCTCACCTCAAAATTAATGCCTAAAAAGCATTGATTCTTAGAACATTTCTGTGACATTGAAGTCAGTCTTCCACATTTATGGATGTAAAATATTCTTCCCCCTAACAATTACCATGCCTTGCTTTTGTTCCTCTCTGCATCGACTGACCCATGACTCTTACTCATTCCTCTGTAATGAATAGTAAGGTAAAGTCCTCGAATGTTTATAATGAAAGCAACTTGTGAACTTATTTAGCCCTACTTGAACTTATTATTTATCTACTATGAAATTTTATATTGTTTATTAATTATTTTTTAATTTAATTGTTTAATAAAGGAGATATCCACTTTTTTTAAAAACAGAAATATGTTGGTGAAGTGTTTAACATCGTAAGTCAGCAGTCAACAGCCAGGCCAGGATGCATTATCGCATTAGATCCCATTACCAAACTTGTAAGTATCATTTTTCTGGCCACTCAGCATTAGGTAAATAACATATATGTCAACTTATGTTGGTGTTTATTTACATTCAGCAAGGCAGAAAAACCCAGCTGCTTCATGTTTTTCAAGAAGATTTCATTTTGAATAACCTTGAGAAGAAAAGTCTGGGAAAAGACAGAATATTACCTGATGCAGGTAAAGAATAGTTTTTTTTATGTAATGAGAAATATTACGTAGAGTACATTAAACAGTAAATAAAGATAAGTTGATATAATGTTTCATATCATCTATGTGAACTTAAAATTTTCCTGTGTAGGTTTGTGATGTTATTTACCATATACATACCAGTAGTTTTTTATTCTTTGATTTTTCTTTTTTAAGATTTTTGTTTATTTATTTATTTGAGAGAGAGGGAGAGCAGGAAAGAGAGAGCACGAGCAGGGGGAGCAGCAGGCAGAGGCAGAGGGAGAAGCAGGCTCCCCACTAAACGTGGAACCCAATGCGGGGCTCAATCCCAGGACCCCGGGATCATGACCTGAGCCGAAGGCAGACGCTCAACTGACTGAGCCACCCAGGTGCCCAGTAGTTTTTTATTCTTAAACCAGGAAATAAACATGAAAAAATTAAAGGGGTTTGTCAATTATATTTTTTAAAAAGCATAATAGAGATGTTTTTTATTAGTAGTATGTGAGTACTCTTTGCATGGATATAGTCCTGCACTAACGTTAGGTTTGGATAATACAGATGCCTGACCTTTTAGAAATCTACAATTTAAAGCAGTAGCTTAAAACTTCAAGTTATAATTTAAAGACAAAAGTGTTTTAATTAATACTTCTATAGTTAAACATTTAAAAAAATTAAACTCCTCCACTAAAAATTAACTGTTATTTTATAGAGAGGAAAACAGAGCAAAATGAAGCTCACATCTCTTGGTCATCAGTTTTAATTACAGAGCCAAACCAAACTGAGAAATGTCTTTCCTTAAAAATGAACCATACAGTTTGTGCCTGGTGCTTTTAAAAGTCCATTATTAATACTATTTTCACTCTGTATTTGTTCCAGATTGTTTTTCTTACTTCTCTTATACTCTTAATTCCACGTGTTTCTGGTTTTCTTTTCCTTTGAGGTTTGCACTGTTATGTTGAATGTCTAATTTCTTACCACTGTTTTCACTTAGTCATTTTCCCTGAGAATTTGTGAACTGTGCAAAACACAGTGTTTTGGTAAGCTCTGAATATAATGATGGAAAGATACTGAAAGTGGAAAATAAAAATGTCAGGTACAGGATAAAGGGCTATTTATATCAATAAAGTGTTCTTTATTTTTCCTTTTTTATATTGAAATATTAACATTAATATTTTTAAGGTTTTTTTTTAAGTCTCTTTAAGGTTTTTTTAAAGAGATTACTCTCTTATACTTTAGGTGGAGTTTTGTTGTGATCTTAAATCTATTCTAGCATTTTCTTTTCTAGTATTCTTCAATTTTTAATTTATTTTTTTCTCTTTAAAACAATATTTTTCCTAGTTTTTCTTAAAATATCTCGGGAATTCTTACTGACTTTTACTCAAAAACTGTTATCTTCATTATCAGAGTTTTCCAGAAAACTCCAGAAAGTATAATGTGTTCATTTCTAATTATCAAGAACCAAAGAAACGTTTCACAAATACTTTCATTATTAGGACATTCTTTCTTGTTAGTAAAATTATCAGAAATAGATCGATCTCTGATCTTTTATCTTTAGTCATAATCCCTTATCCTCTCCTTCCTCTTAATTCTTGTAATTTAAGTGCCTAACTCACCCAGAACATATTACCAAGGTTACCTTTTCATTTAGTTTCTTAACACAATACAACTTAAGATGTTTATGGTAATTTTTCTGATTTTTATATATTCTGTGATTATAGTTTTTAAAATTTTTCTTTACATAATTTCGTACATAGTGAAGACTAGTTTATAATTAAGAAAACTTGTTTATAATTAGTTTATAACTAATATATATAACTAGTTTATAATTAAGAAAACATTAAACCAAGTTAATTTTTTTTCAGGCAATAATGAGTCACTTTTTTTTTTTTTTTTTTTAGATGCAGTGTTTTTATTTTGAGCAGCTTGTGTGCTGCTTAAATGATGCAGTTTTGATTAAGAAAAGTTTTCTTAATGTGGTGAATGATGACAACTTTTATTTTGATTCTTAGATAAACTTCATTAATAGGTCATTCCATTATGGAAGTTATATACTTTGAAATATATTTGGCAATACAGTTTTAATCATGATACGTTGATTTAAAGTATCTGTCACATATGGGGCGCCTGGGTGGCTCAGTCGTTAAGCGTCTGCCTTCTGCTCAGGTCATGATCTCAGGGTCCTGGGATCGAGCCCTACATCGGGCTCCCCGCTCCGCGGGAAGCCTGCTTCTTCCTCTCCCGCTCCCCATGCTTGTGTTCCCTCTCTCGCTGTGGCTCTCTCTGTCAAATAAATAAAATCTTTATAAAAAATAAAATAAAATAAAAAATAAAGTATCTGTCACATAGTTCCCACCTGTTCAGAAATTTTCTTATGGTCTAACCTGTGTGAACAACGTGATAGTGATTACTGTGATATGTGACTTTTTTTAAGCCTGTCGATTCAGGGATGAAAAGCATAGCATACGTTTAATTGTTAAAATTTTAATTTAATACAAATTCATGTGATCAGAAAGTTGATTGCATTCCTTAATGCTACTTTGTATATAGAATTTTAGGTAAGAGTTTTTAATTTTTTAAAAATTCATTCATTTTTAACTTGGCATATTTAATAAGTTGTCTCATTTATCCGTGTTAATAGTGAAAAATATTAATACCAACAGGCAGCTCACCTAATGGATTTTCTGAGAAATTCTACCTAATTGTAATAGAGTATACCCAAGACAACCGTTCATTGTTACACATGTGGAATTTACATTTGAAGTCCATTCCTGTCTCATTGGGTGAGTCTTCTTTTTTTTTTTTTAATCTTTTGAACTTTAAGTAGGCTTAAATGAACAAATTATATATGGTTAGATAGTTCAGTACATATTTTTTAAACCTGTTCTTATTGAGTGAAAATAATTGTAGTTTTATTCAGTTAATTAAAAAAGCAAACAGATTCTCTGATTTTCTTTCAATAAAGAATCGTATTAATACGTTTTCTCATCCTTCATAAGGCTTTGGGATTATAAAATATAGCAGTTTTAATACTTACAGGGCTCCCCTCCCTGGTTTTTGGTTCTTTTCTTATGTTTTATAGATGAAAAAGTAGATACAAAAATATCTGAAGCAGTTTGGCAGCTGGAAGAACATTATTCTTCTTCTCCAGAGAAGATCGTATCTCCTTTTTCACAGAAGTATCAGGCTTGCAGAGCAAATCTCCAGAGTACCAGCAAGTTGACTCTGACTTCAGAAATGGTTTATAGCCAAGAGTTGAATTTGCCAGAAGGAGTTGAAATAATAAGTGTTAAGCCATCAGCAGGTTTGTAAAGTTTGTGAAAAGAGACTAATCAAACTTGATAATCCACAAATATTTAGTAAGGTATTTAAGAAGAGGCACAACTTCTGTTTGTAAATTCACATGGAAGCAGAAATGGAAACACTATTTTAAGTATCCTACATTGAAAACTTAAATAAATTCTCATTATGTTTTCAGATTATTCTGACATTTGTCAGCCAGTTGTAGTCTTAAATACTGATTTCCAAAACAAATTTTCATGATGTCTTTATGCAGTAAAACCCAGAGTTTCCTGGGCAGAGATAGTAACGAGGTTGTGCCTTATTTACCAACTTTGATAATACTGGTAGTGACTGCCTGGAGCTGTGTGCTCTGAAGGATTCTGAGTGTGTGGGTCCTGGTATATATTTATCATCTTTATCCTAGGGCAGTGGGTCTCAAAATGTGATCCCCAGACTGGCAGCATCAACATTATCTGGCACCTATTGTTAGAAATAAAAATTCTTGGGCTACCCCCAGGATTTACTGAATGACAAACCCTGGGGTGCACCTACCAGGCTGTTTTAACAAGGGTCCCACGTTTGGAATTGAACACAACAGATCACAAACCACAATTCTAGGGTATCAAGAAAACCAACACAAAATCCATCTTTTCATCACCCATTTCTTTGGTTTTTGTAGTCAGAGTGTGCATTTTTGTTTTTTTCTACTTCTCTGTCATTTTTTTGGACTGATGACTTTGAATACTTTTCAGTGCCATGTTATCAGGTACTTAATCTTTTTTAATTGGTGAAGTTAGCAGGAGTTGGGGTATTTTTTTTTTTTAGTTTATTTTTATTATGTTATGTTAATCACCATACATTACATCATTAGTTTTTGATGTAGTGTTCTATGATTCATTGTTTGCATACAACACCTAGTGTTCCATGCAGAACGTGCCCTCCTCAATATCCACAACCAGGCTAACCCATCCTCTCACTCCCCTCCCCCCAGATACCCCAGTTTGCCTTTCAGAGTCCACAGTCTCTCACGGTTCGTCTCCCCTTCTGATTTCCCCCTTCATTCTTCTCCTCCTGCTATCTTCTTCTTCTTCTTCTTTTTTTTTTTTTAACATATAATGTATTATTTGCTTCAGAGGTACAGATCTATGATTCAACAGTCTTGCACACTTCACAGCACTCACCATAGCACATACCCTCCCCAGTGTCTATCACCTAGCCACCCCATCCCTCCCGCCCCCCACTACTCCAGCAACCCTCTGTTTCCTGAGATTAAGAATTCCTCATATCAGTGAGGTCATATGATACATGTCTTTCTCTGATTGACTTATTTCGCTCAGCATAACACCCTCCAGTTCCATTCACGTTGTTGCAAATGGCAAGATCTCATTCCTTTTGATGGCTGCATAATATTCCATTGTATATATATACCACATCTTCTTCATCCATTCATCTGTCGATGGACATCTGGGCTTTTTCCACAGTTTGGCTATTGTGGACATTGCTGCTATAAACATCGGGGTGCATGTACCCCTTCGAATCCCTACATTTGTATCTTTGGGGTAAATACCCAGTAGTGCAATTGCTGGATCATATGGTAGCTCTATTTTCAACTTTTTGAAGAACCTCCATACTGTTTTCCAGAGTGGCTGCACCAGCTTGCATTCCCACCAACAGTGTAGGAGGGTTCCCCTTTCTCCGCATCCCCGCCAACATCTGTCGTTTCCTGACTTGTTAATTTGAGCCATTCTGACTGGTGTGAGGTGGTATCTCATTGAGGTTTTGCTTTGGATTTCCCTGATGCCGAGCAATGTTGAACACTTTTTCAGGTGTCTGTTGGCCGTTTGGATGTCTTCTTTGGAAAAATGTCTGTTCATGTCTTCTGCCCATTTCTTGATTGGATCGTTTGTTCTTTGGGTGTTGAATTTAAGAAGTTCTTTATAGATTTTGGATACTAGCCCTTTATCTGATATGTCATTTGCAAATATCTTCTCCCATTCTGTCGGTTGTCTTTTGGTTTTGTTGACTGTTTCCTTTGCTTTGCAAAAGCTTTTTATCTTGATGAAGTCCCAGTAGTTCATTTTTGCCCTTGCTTCCCTTGCCTTTGGCGATGTTTCTAGGAAGAAGTTGCTGCGGCTGAGGTCGAAGAGGTTGCTGCCTGTGTTCTCCTTTAGGATGTTGATGGACTCCTGTCTCACATTGAGGTCTTTCAACCATTTGGAGTCTATTTTTGTGTATGGTGTAAGGAAATGGTCCAGTTTCATTCTTCTGCATGTGGCTCTCCAATTTTCCCAACACCATTTGTTGAAGAGGCTATCTTTGTTCCATTGGACCTTCTTTCCTGCTTTGTCGAAGATTAGTTGACCATAGAGTTGAGGGTCCATTTCTGGGCTCTCTATTCTGTTCCACTGATCGATGTGTCTGTTTTTGTGCCAGTACCATACTGTCTTGATGATGACAGCTTTGTAATAGAGCTGGAAGTCCGGAATTGTGATGCCACCAGCTTTGCTTTTCTTTTTCAACTTTCCTCTGGCTATTCGGGGTCTTTTCTGGTTCCATACGAATTTTAGGACTATTTGTTCCATTTCTTTGAAAAAAGTGGATGGTATTTTGATGGGGATTGCATTGAATGTGTAGATTGCTCTAGGTAGCATTGACATCTTCACAATATTTGTTCTTCCAATCCATGAGCATGGAATGTTTTTCCATTTCTTTGTGTCTTCCTCAATTTCTTTCATGAGTATTTTATAGTTTTCTGAGTACAGATCCTTTGCCTCTTTGGTTAGATTTATTCCTAGGTATCTTATGGTTTTGGGTGCAATTGTGAATGGGATCGACTCCTTAATTTCTCTTTCTTCTGTCTTGTTGGTGTATAGGAATGCCACTGATTTCTGTGCATTGATTTTATATCCTGCCACTTTACTGAATTCCTGTATGAGTTCTAGCAGTTTTGGGGTGGAGTCTTTTGGGTTTTCCACATAAAGTATCATATCATCTGCAAAGAGTGAGAGTTTGACTTCTTCTTTGCCGATTCGGATGCCTTTGATTTCTTTTTGTTTTCTGATTGCTGTGGCTAGGACTTCCAATACTATGTTGAATAGCAGTGGTGATAGTGGACATCCCTGCCACGTTCCTGACCTTAGGGGGAAAGCTCTCAGTTTTTCCCCATTGAGAATGATATTCGCTGTGGGTTTTTCATAGATGGCTTTTATGATATTGAGGTATGTACCCTCTATCCCTATACTCTGAAGAGTTTTGATCAAGAAAGGATGCTGTACTTTGTCAAATGCTTTTTCTGCATCTATTGAGAGGATCATATGGTTCTTGTTTTTTTATTAATGTATTGTATCACATTGATTGATTTGTGGATGTTGAACCAACCTTGCAGCCCAGGGATAAATCCCACTTGGTCGTGGTGAATAATCCTTTTAATGTACTGTTGGATCCTATTGGCTAGTATTTTGGTGAGAATTTTTGCATCCGCGTTCATCAAGGATATTGGTCTGTAATTCTCCTTTTTGATGGGGTCTTTGGTTTGGGGATCAAGGTAATGGTGGCCTCATAAAACGAGTTTGGAAGTTTTCCTTCCATTTCTATTTTTTGGAACAGTTTCAGAAGAATAGGTATTAATTCTTCTTGAAATGTTTGGTAGAATTCCCCTGGGAAGCCATCTGGCCCTGGGCTTTTGTTTGTTGGGAGATTTTTGAGGACTGCTTCAATTTCCTCATGGTTATAGATCTGTTCATGTTTTCTGTTTCTTCCTGGTTCAGTTCTGGTAGTTGATACATCTCTAGGAATGCATCCATTTCTTCCAGATTATCTAATTTGCTGGCATAGAGTTGCTCATAATATGTTCTTATAATTGTTTGTATTTCTTTGGTGTTGGTTGTGATCTCTCCTCTTTCATTCATGATTTTGTTGATTTGGGTCCTTTCTCTTTTCTTTTTGGTAAGTCTGGCCAGTGGTTTATCAGTCTTGTTAATTCTTTCAAAGAACCAGCTCCTTGTTTTGTTGATCTGTTCTACTGTTCTTTTGGTTTCTATTTCATTGATTTCTGCTCTGATCTTTATTATTTCCTTCTCTTGCTGGGTTTAGGCTTTATTTGTTGTGCTCTCTCCAGCTCTTTTGGGTGTATGGTTAGGTTGTGTATTTGAGACCTTTCTTGTTTCTTGAGAAAGGCTTGTATTGCTATATGCTTTCATCTTAGGACTGCCTTTGCTGTATCCCAGATTTTGAACAGTTGTGTTTTCATTTTCATTTGTTTCCATGAATTTTTTTAATTCTTCTTTAATTTCCTGGTTGACCTATTCATTCTATAGTAGGATGCTCTTTAGCTGCCATGTATTTGAGTTCTCTCCGACTTTCCTCTTGTGATTGAGTTCTAGTTTCAAAGCATTGTGGTCTGAAAATATGCAGGGAATGATCCCAGTCTTTTGGTGTTGAGATCTGTTCTGTGACCTAGGATGTGATCTATTCTGGAGAATGTTCCATGGGCACTAGAGAAGAATGTGTATTCCATTGCTTTGGGATGGAAAGTTCTGAATATATCTGTGAAGTCCATTTGGTCCAGTGTGTCATTTAAAGTCTTTATTTCCTTGTTGATCTTTTGCTTAGATGATCTGTCCGTTTCAGTGATGGGGGTGTTAAAGTCCCCCATATTATTGTATTGTTGTCGATGTGTTTCTTTGCTTTTGTTATTAATTGCCTTATATAATTGGCTGCTCCCATGTTAGGGGCATAGATATTTACAATAGTTAGATCTTCTTGTTGGATAGACCCTTTAAGTAGGATATAGTGTCCTTCCTCATCTTTTATTACAGTCTTTGGTTTAAAATCTAATTTGCCTGATATAAGGATTGCCACCCCAGCTTTCTTTTGGTGTCCATTAGCATGGTAAATGGTTTTCCACCCCTTCACTTTCTTTTTTTTTTTTTTTTTTTAAGATTTTATTTATTTATTTGAGACAGAGAGAATGAGAGACAGAGAGCATGAGAGGGAGGAGGGTCAGAGGGAGAAGCAGACTCCCTGCCGAGCAGGGAGCCCGATCCACCCCTTCACTTTCAATCTGTGAGTGTCTTTGGGTCTAAAATGAGTCTCTTGCAGACAGTGTATTGATGGGTCTTGTCTTTTTATCCAATCTGATAGCCTGTGTCTTTTGATTGGGGCATTTAGGCCATTTACATTCAGGGTAACTATTGAAAGATAGGAATTTAGTGCCATTATATTGCCTGTAAGATGACTGTTACTGTATATTGTCTGTGTTCCTTTTTTTTTTTTTTTTTAAAGATTTTATTTATTTATCTGAGACAGAGAGAATGAGAGAGACAGAGAGCACATGAGAGGGGGGAGGGTCAGAGGGAGAAGCAGGCTCCCTGCCGAGCAGGGAGCCCGATGCGGGACTCGATCCTGGGACTCCAGGATCATGACCTGAGCCGAAGGCAGTCGCTTAACCAACTGAGCCACCCAGGCGCCCCGTCTGTGTTCCTTTCTGGTCTATGTTGCTTTTAGGCTCTCTCTTTGCTTAGAGGACCCCTTCCAAGATTTCTTGTAGGGCTGGTTTCGTGTTTGCAAATTCCTTTAGTTTTTGTTTGTCCTGGGAGCTTTTTACCTCTCCTTCTATTTTCAATGACAGCCTAGCTGGATATAGTATTCTTGGCTGCATATATTTCTCATTTATTGCTCTGAATATATCCTGCCAGTCCTTTCTGGCCTACCAGGTCTCTGTGGATAGGTCTGTTGCCAATCTAATGTTTCTACCCTTGTAGGTTACATATCTCTTCTCCCGAGCTGCTTTCAGGATTTTCTCTTTGTCTCTGAGACTCGTAAGTTTTACTATTAGATGTCGGGGTGTTGACCTATTTTTATTGATTTTGACAGGGGTTCTCTGTGCCTCCTGGATTTTGATGTCTGTTTCCTTCCCCAAATTAGGGAAGTTCTCTGCTATAATTTGCTCCAATATACCTTCTGCCCCTCTCTCTCTTTCTTCTTCTTCTGGGATCCCAATTATTCTAATGTTGTTTCGTCTTATGGTATCGCTTATCTCTCAAATTCTGCCCTCGTGATCCAGTAGTTGTTTATCTCTCTTGTTCTCAGCTTCTTTATTTTCCTTCATTTGGTCTTCTATCTCACTGATTCTCTCTTCTGCCTCATTTATCCTAGCAATTAGCGCCCCCATTTTTTTTTCTATTTTTTTTATTCTTATGTTAATTCCCATACATTACATCATTAGTTTTAGATGAAGTGTTCCATGATTCATTGTTTGTGCATAACACCCAGTGCTCCATGCAGAATGTGCCCTCCTCAGTACCCACCACCAGGCTAACCCATCCTCCCACCCCCCTCCCCTCTAGAACCCTGTTTGTTTTTCAGAGTCCATCGTCTCTCATGGTTCGTCTACCCCTCCGATTTCCCCCGCTTCATTCTTCCCCTCCCGCTACCTTCTTCTTCTTCTTTTTTTCTTAACATATATTGCATTATTTGTTTCAGAGGTACAGATCTGAGATTCAACAGTCTTGCACAATTCACAGCGCTTACCAGAGCACATACCCTCCCCAGTGTCCATCACCCAGTCACCCCATCCTTCCCACCCCACCCCCACTCCAGCAACCCTCAGTTTGTTTCCTGAGATTAAGAATTCCTCATATCAGTGAGATCATATGATACATGTCTTTCTCTGTTTGACTTATTTCACTCAACATAATACCCTCCAGTTCCATCCACGTCGTTGCAAATGGCAAGATCTCATTCCTTTTGATGGCTGCATAATATTCCATTGTATATATATATACCACATCTTTATCCATTCATCTGTTGATGGACATCTTGGCTCTTTCCACAGTTTGGCTATTGTGGACATTGCTGCTATAAACATCGGGGTGCACGTACCCCTTCGGATTCCTACTTTTGTATCTTTGGGGTAAATACCCAGTAGTGCAATTGCTGGATCATATGGTAGCTCTATTTTCAACTTTTTGAGGAACCTCCATACAGTTTTCCAGAGTGGCTGCACCAGCTTGCATTCCCACCAACAGTGTAGGAGGGTTCCCCTTTCTCCGCATCCCCGCCAACATCTGTCGTTTCCTGACTTGTTAATTTGAGCCATTCTGACTGGTGTGAGGTGGTATCTCATTGAGGTTTTGATTTGGATTTCCCTGATGCCGAGCGATATTGAGCACTTTTTCATGTGTCTGTTGGCCATTTGGATGTCTTCTTTGGAAAAATGTCTGTTCATGTCTTCTGCCCATTTCTTGATTGGATTCTTTGTTCTTTGGGTGTTGAGTTTGATGAGTTCTTTATAGATTTTGGATAGTAGCCCTTTATCTGATATGTCATTTGCAAATATCTTCTCCCATTCTGTCGGTTGTCTTTTGGTTTTGTTGACTGTTTGCTTTGCAAAAGCTTTTTATCTTGATGAAGTCCCAGTAGTTCATTTTTGCCCTTGCTTCCCTTGCCTTTGGCGATGTTTCTAGGAAGAAGTTGCTGCGGCTGAGGTCGAAGAAGTTGCTGCCTGTGTTCTCCTTTAGGATGTTGATGGACTCCTGTCTCACATTGAGGTCTTTCAACCATTTGGAGTCTATTTTTGTGTGTGGTGTAAGGAAATGGTCCAGTTTCATTCTTCTGCATGTGGCTCTCCAATTTTCCCAACACCATTTGTTGAAGAGACTGTCTTTGTTCCATTGGACATTCTTTCCTGCTTTGTCGAAGATGAGTTGACCATAGAGTTGAGGGTCCATTTCTGGGCTCTCTATTCTGTTCCATTGATCTATGTGTCTGTTTTTGTGCCAGTACCATGCTGTCTTGATGATGACAGCTTTGTAATAGAGGTAGAAGTCCGGAATTGTGATGCCGCCGGCTTTGCTTTTCTTTTTCAACATTCCTCTGGCTATGCGGGGTCTTTTCTGGTTCCATACAAATTTTAGGATTATTTGTTCCATTTCTTTGAAAAAAGTGGATGGTATTTTGATGGGGATTGCATTGAATGTGTAGATTGCTTGCTCTAGGTAGCATTGACATCTTCACAATATTTGTTCTTCCAATCCATGAGCATGGAATGTTTTTCCATTTCTTTGTGTCTTCCTCAATTTCTTTCATGAGTATTTTATAGTTTTCTGAGTACAGATCCTTTGCCTCTTTGGTTAGATTTATTCCTAGGTATCTTATGGTTTTGGGTGCAATTGTAAATGGGATCGACTCTTTAATTTCTCTTTCTTCTGTCTTGTTGTTGGTGTATAGGAATGCCACTGACTTCTGTGCATTGATTTTATATCCTGCCACTTGACTGAATTCCTGTATGAGTTCTAGCAGTTTTGGGGTGGAGTGTTTTGGGCTTTCCACATAAAGTATCATATCATCTGCAAAGAGTGAGAGTTTGACTTCTTCCTTGCCAATTTGGATGCCTTTGATTTCTTTTTGTTGTCTGATTGCTGTAGCGCCCCCATTTTTTATTGTACCTCATTAATAGCCTTTTTGATTTCGACTTGGTTAGATTTTAGTTCTTTTATTTCTCCAGAAAGGGTTTCTCTAATAACTTCCATGTTTTTTTCAAGCCCAGCTCGTATCTTTAAAATCATCATTCTGAACTCCAGATCCGACATCGTACTAATGTCCGTATTGAGTAGATCCCTGGCAGTCGGTACTGCCTCTTGTTCTTTTTGTTGAGGTGATTTTTTCCGTCTTGTCATTTTGTCCAGAGGAGAATAGATAAATGAGAGAATAAAATGCTAACAGGGTACCAACATCCCCAGAAAATATACTCTAAACAAATCAGGAAAGACCTGAAACCGGGGGAAAAGAAAGGGGCAGGAGCTGGGGTATTAACAGTGTTCTGGTAACTTTTAATTCTGCTTCTTTGTATATTTTACTAATAGAGGCATCAGTGCAAGGAAAGTTAAAGTTTGAAAAGGAATGATGTTGGGGCGCCTGGGTGGCTCAGTTGGTTAAGCAACTGCCTTCGGCTCAGGTCATGATCCCGGAGTCCCGGGATCGAGTCCCACATCAGGCTCCCTGCTCAGCAGGGAGTCTGCTTCTCCCTCTGACCCTCCTCCCTCTCATGCTCTCTGTCTCTCATTCTCTCTCTCGCAAATAAATAAAATCTTAAAAAAAAAAAAAAATTTAAAAAAAAAAAAAAAAAAAAGAATGATGTTTGCATTGACAAGCTGTTCCCTTAGCCAGAATAGTATGATCTTCACTGCTGAACTCCAGTTAAAACATATGGCAAATGTAAGAGAACTATTTCTAGAAACAGTCCTCTTACTTAACTTTGGCCCAAGTTGAGTTTGGCAGAAGAAGAGGAGTTCTAGGGAAAGAGAAGAAATACGTTTTGTTTGGCAAAAACAGCATACAGTAAATGGTAGTCTTAAGAATTTTGTTTTTAATCACGACTCTGCAGCAGGTAAACCTGCTAGTCTCTTTTCAGCTCAGAGATACCAGTGGACAATGCTCACTGTGTCCTTCTGCAACACTGCTATAATCCTTGAGGACTTTTAAAAAAAACTTCATTAAAATTATGTTGAAATGCTTTTAAAATATGGTAAATGTCCTAGATAACATTTATATATTATGTCCCTATATAACATTTATATATTATAATTAGTAGTTTATATTTAATAATTTGGAACAGGGGTTGGCAGACTATGGGCCATCTACCTGTTTTGTAAATACATTTGATTGAACCTTGCCACACCTGTGGATGACTCTTGGGTATACCTGCTTTTGCTCTGCAGTGGCAGGGTGGAAGAGTTGCAGCAGAGACTCTGTGGCTAGCAAAGCCTCAAATAGTCACTACTATCTTAAAGGAAAAGAAAGCTTGCCGATGGTTTAGGAAGTTAAGAGTATATAGTTACATTAAGGACAGCAAATGTTTTGTCTCACTTAGGAATCTTAGCAGTATCAGTCGAATCAAATACCCCTCAGTTATGGAGGGCCCATTTAGTACATAGGTAAGCATGGGCTGCACACAAAATAGTAAAAACACTGAAGAGGAGGAGCCAGTAAATGTTGACACAGTTTTTAAAATGTATTGGTATCTTTAAAATGCAATTTATAAGAATTGGGTGAAAAGAATGCTGGTCTGAAAACCAGGACTAGAATTCAGGTTTTCTAATTCTGTCTTACTCTAGCTGTTTGATTTAGTGTAAGATACTACACACATTTGGTCAAGGGTCCTTACCTATAAAATGTAGGAATTGAAGTTACCTCAGAGTTCTCTTTCAGCTCTAGATTTTGGTAAAATTTCCCTTTTTGTATATCTTTTTGATGTCATTAAAAGCTTTTTACTGATCTTGTTGACTCTTAAACTAAATGTAGGCTGTCTTGTTAACAGTAGTTGATCCAAAGACCAAAACCTTTGGTGCCTGAAAACAGAAATATTTAACCAACTTTGACATTTTGTTAATAGATTATTTTTATTTTAGGCCATCTGAGTTCTTCTTCCATATATCCTATGTGCAGTGCTCCTTATTTATTGGCAACTTCATGTTCGGATGAGAAAGTAAGATTCTGGAGATGCAGAGTAACAGATGGAGAATCTGACACATCAAAGAACAGAAAAATGGATCTTGTATACATTTGGGAAGAATGGCCATTACTTATCGAAGATGGACTTCATAGCAATAGTAGTATAACCGTCCCTGGGAGGCCTGTAGAAGTTAGCTGTGCACATACAAATCGGTTAGCAGTAGCGTACAAGCAGCCTGCATCTAATAGTAGGTCTTCTCAGGACTTCCTGATGCACGTCAGTATTTTTGAATGTGAGTCTACAGGAGGTTCATGCTGGGTCCTTGAACAGACGATTCATTTAGATGAATTGAATACAGTGTTAGATTCTGGTATTAGCATCGATAGCAATTTAGTGGCTTATAATAAACAAGAGGTGTATTTATCCAGTAAAGAGAGTATCACATCAAACACAAAGCATTTAGTTCACTTAGATTGGATGTCTAGAGAAGATGGTTCTCATATCCTCACTGTAGGAATTGGATCAAAACTTTTTATGTATGGACCCCTGGCTGGCAAGGTACAAGAACAGGCTGGTAAGGAAAGCCTAGGCTTTCCTCTCTGGGAAAGCACTAAAGCTGTGCCTCTTTCTAAATTTGTCCTCTTAAGAAGTATGGACTTGGTTTCTTCTGTGGAAGGCTCTCCACCTTTTCCGGTTTCTTTATCCTGGGTCCGGGATGGCATCCTGGTGGTGGGAATGGATTGTGAAATGCATGTATATTCCCAGTGGCAGCCATCTTCTAAACAGGAACCTGTTACAACAGATTCGTACAATGGGAGCACTCCATCTATAATAAGTTTAATAAAACAGAGCAACTCATCAAGTTCTGGATTACATCCTCCAAAGAAAACTCTGACTCGATCCATGACCAGTCTTGCACAGAAAATCTGTGGAAAGAAAACTGCCTTCGATCCTTCTGTGGATACAGAAGATTCAGGTCTTTTTGAAGCAGCTCATGTTCTTTCCCCAACTCTACCTCAGTACCATCCCTTGCAGCTTTTGGAACTCATGGACCTTGGCAAAGTTCGGAGAGCAAAGGCCATCTTGTCTCACCTTGTCAAGTGCATCGCTGGGGAGGTTGTGGCGCTGAATGAAGCTGAATCCAATCACGAGCGCCGCCTTCGGTCTCTCACTATAAGTGCTAGCGGAAGCACTACCAGAGACCCCCAGGCTTTCAACAAAAGTGAAAATACGGATTACACAGAAATAGATTCTGTCCCTCCACTTCCCTTATACGCCTTACTTGCGGCAGATGATGATAGCTGCTATTCATCTTTAGAGAAGTCTAGTAATCAGAGTACCTTAAATAACTCAAACCAGTTGTCAAAAGAAAGTTATGATGAGCTTTTTCAGATCCCAACTTTAATGACTGATCATCAAGTGGTAGAGACAGATGAGGAAAATACCAAGCCCAGGGTCATTGACCTTTCGCAGTACAGTCCAACTTACTTTGGTCCTGAGCATGCTCAGGTTCTTTCTGGCCACTTACTTCATTCCAGTTTACCAGGACTCAGCCGGATGGAGCAGATGTCTCTGATGGCCTTAGCAGATACAATTGCAACTACCAGCACTGATATCGGGGAGAGCAGAGACAGAAGCCAAGGTAAAACTAAACTGGGGACAGGATTGGAGGAGAAACTGATAATAAGTTTACTTACACAGAAAATAATCTTAAGTAATTTTTATAAAAATTATGCCCAGGAAGGTTTTTTTTAATCATTATTGTTCCTTTCCCAGTATATATAAAGTTTAACTTTAATATGCTATTTATCCCATAAATCATAGTACTTTGAGAAAGTATGCAGAGATTCATTATGCTAGTCATTTTTACCTAATTGCTCAATAATAGTAAAGATGCAACTGAATCCTTTGGAGTTTGGCAAAAGTTAACATTTTTATTAACTAATCACTTTAGATACCTGAAAATAAAAGGTGCTTTCTGCTTTACTTTTACTCATGTTGTAATCACTATTAATTTGGTTTTTAAAATATTGAGTTTTTTTTTTTTTTAATTAGCACTGATGTATATACTCCTACCTAGAATAGCAAAAATATAAGGATATTAAAATTAGGTCTTTTCCTCACCCAGAGAGCATTTTTTCCCTCTTAATCTCCTGAGTTATATATAAAAATAAAAAATTGAATGTAGAATTTCCATCATATCTCAGTAAGATCTGAAATTAATAAGTCCAGCTTTGTGCATAGATCAGTAGGATGCACCCCTTGAACTACGCTTGAAAGGAACATACACAACTATTCTTTCCCATATTAGCAGCAGATCATTGGGATGGGTCTAGGACTTGAATCAACACGGAAGATACTTTATACTCCACAGTGAAGGTTAAACTATTTTAAAATTTAGTCACATTTTGATTTAAATAAGATCAGATCTTAATAACATTTACTTGGATTTTGCTAATGAACTGGTTTTCTTATAAATACAAATAAGTAAATACTTTTTGTTTTGTTTTTTTTTTAGGTGGAGAAACTCTTGATGAATGTGGCTTAAAATTTCTTTTGGCTGTTCGACTTCATACTTTCCTTACAACTTCCCTTCCAGCTTATCGAGCTCAGCTCCTTCACCAAGGTAATTTTAGTAGTAATCTACTAAAAAGAATGGGAGTAAAAGTAGAGAGGCTGGAGCACATTTGCTTGTTTTTGCCCAGATTTGATAACAATGACAAATTTGACACATTCTAAGTTTCCTTAACTTACTTGTAAAAATACTTATTTCCACTTAATTTTCTTTGCTTAAAATACTGGAATTTTTTTGGTAGATGGAAAGAGTTAATGAAGAAATGGATATTGGGCAGTTGGATATTCTGTTACATTTTTAAATGCATCATACGTTAAAGGCCAATTAATACTGTTTTATTTTCTTTAACTTCTTTAGGTTATCTTCTTTCTCCTGTTTGACATTTATTGAAGTTCAATTTTTTACCCAAAATTTGAGTAACATTTTTGTTACAGAAATATTTTAATTTCTAATGGTCTTACAGAGTAGAGACATTGAAAGTAAAAATTCACTTCCCCAAACTACTCATTAACGTGTATTTCAGGTATTAGTTTAGTAACCTTTCAGATACTCTTATGTAGTTAGTCAGGACTCAAAGTAACAAATAACTGTACTGAAATTTAAGGTAACTTAAAACAGGGTATTTCTTGGGTTAGGGTTAGTGCCCAGGAAGTTCGGAGGTAGAGCTGCATTCCAGCATTATTGGGTCTGTAGGTTTAAACAGTGTTATTGGGACTCCACAGGTTAGCCTCTGCTCATTGGTGTCTGTCTGTTGCTCTCTCTTTTCCTTTCTGTCTTTCTGTTTCCTCCTTACCTTCATTTTGTATATAGCTTTGGAAAAGTAAAGCTTAAAATTCTAAGTCAAAGTGTTTATTTATGAAACATTATTGAACTTAGTTGAGAGATAATAGGAATATAAAAATGTTTAGAATAGCAGTCCATTCACTGCATATGTGTTTTTCTTTTTTTAAAATTTCTGTTTCTTTCTTTCCAAAGACTTGGGTATAGTGAACACTTCATATTCCTTGGCATTTGATACTAGGTTTAAATGTGAGTCCATATATGTCAAAGCCACATCTTATAATTAAGCATGTACTTCACCCAGAAATACTATACAGAACATACTCTGAAGAGACAAAATAGAAGCTCAACAAGAAATACCACATGTACTGGCCAGTAGGTTCAGAGAATAGGTGATGTAAATGATGCTGTTTAAATAGAAAAGTATCTGACATACTAGTTACCAGGTACGGTACTCTTCTAAATGCTTTAACTATAGTATTTTAATCCTCACAACAAGGTAATAAGGTAGTGCCATGATTGTTCACGTTTTATAAATGAGGAAAATTGAAGAATCAAGAGACTAAGTAACTTGCCCACAGTTCTATAGTTAGGGTTGGAGCTGGGCTTATTGTATACATTCTGATTCTGGAGTCTGCAGTCTTAAGTTCTGTTCAGCACGCTCTCCCGTCTACTTGATGTTTTTTTAATCCCATGGAGTTAAATCCACAAAAACAAACATTGACCAAAGGACAGTGAGAGTCAGCAATGAAGAACAATCATTTCAGCATAGAATAAAGCTTTACATGTTTCTCATTTTCTAAGGAAAGATCGTGGGTAATAGCTAGAGAACAAAAATAATCACAGTAGCATTTGCCATACAGCGTTTTTTAATCTTTTAAAAAATATGTTTTAATTATAGAAAATATATGCTTATTGTAGAAAACAATGAAGTGATAAGGTTGTTAGGAGAAGCAAGGAAAAAAAACCCATATTCCCTCCAACCTTAACTACTTAGTTGTAACTCTGTGAGTCTCATGAAAGTTTAGACATTTTTATGGCAAATATGGAACACACATTTCTGATAATTATTATATAAACATTTATATTTCTTATAAACATTATTTTTGACACTTCTTCAGGCCTGTCTACTAGTCATTTTGCCTGGGCATTTCACTCAGTAGCAGAAGAAGAGCTGCTGAACATGTTGCCAGCCATGCAGAGAGATGATCCCACTTGGTCTGAACTGAGAGCCATGGGTGTGGGGTGGTGGGTCCGGAATACACGCACCTTACGCAAGTGCATAGAGAAGGTAAGTTGTGTTTTATTTTGATATAAAAATGAATTAGGGGCGCCTGGGTGGCTCAGTGGGTTAAGCGTCTGCCTTCAGCTCAGGTCATGATCCCAGGGTCCTGGATTTGAGTCCCACGTCAAGTTGGGCTCCCTGTTCAGCGGGGAGCCTGCCTCTCCCTCTCCCTCTGCCTCTCCCCCTGCTTGTGCTCTAATTCTCTCCATCCCCCCCATCAAATAAATAAATAAAATCTTAAAAAAAATGAATCAGTATATTCTGAGTTTCTTTAAAGGACATTCCATATTTCCTGTTTCTCTTTTTTTAATTGAAGCAGTAAAATGCTTTTAAATAGCCATTATATTTCAAAATATCACACTAATACAGGTTTTTAATGTTTATATTCTAATTCTTAAATTGCTAGTTGACACATTTATTTAGTAGCGTGTGTCTGATTTTTACAAAATAATATGTGCACATCTTTGGAAAAATAAAATAGTAATGAAGAGCTTGTAATGAAAAGCGTTGTCCTATGTTCCCACCTCTCTGTGTCTTTGGAGGCCACCATGAATTACTTTTGAAATTATAAAAAATGTACGTATATCTGTGTATAATATGTGTTTGTGTATGTGTATGTACATCTGTGCATTAGGGTACATATTTTCTAAATTTATTGAACATTTAAATAAAGTGTGCTAGTCTTCAGTGTGAAATTATTTTGTTCATTTAAAAATTGTTTCTGTGAAATTTTGACCAATATTTTCTAATTGTAGGTAGCCAAAGCAGCCTTTTATAGAAAGAATGATCCTTTAGATGCTGCCATTTTTTACCTTGCAATGAGAAAGAAAGCTGTGATTTGGGGATTATATAGGTAGGTGAGAAAACTATGCTTCAAAATGGGAAACTCCTCATGAGGAGTAAATGTATGAAGTAAAAGTAAAGATTTGTGGTTCTTGTTAAGTGTGATTCTTGTAGATTCTTATTTTTGCATTTAAGGAGAGATTCATAGGAAAGAAGCCCAGGTATTTTCCAGAACAAAAGAATCTTGATGAGGTCACTTTAGTTTGTTTTCAGGTTTATCAGTCCAGAAGAACATTTTTTTGTTTGTTTATTTTAAGAACTTCCCATGATACTTCTATAGAACAAAGAACTAAACTAAAAACTTGCATCTGGAGTGGGGGAGATGAATCGGTGGTCTTGAACAGGCATCCAACCTCTGCCTTATTACGAGCTCATGGGCCGGGCCATCCCTCCAAACTACCCTCCTCCAGTGGTCCCTGACCTGACCTCATTCTTGAGCTAGGGTCGCTTGGAATTTTTCTCTTTCACTAGTTCTCAGCAAGACTTGATAAACATGATCACCAAAAATAGTTCGCCATTTATTTTGCATTCAGTTCCAGGTGATTCCATATGAATAGCAACCTTTGGGGGAAAATCGTGGGTACCAGTCAGTCTTCTAAGAGACTAGATCTTTTAGGATTGTTTTGAATGAGGACAAACTCCTTAGGTTTTGATTAGCAGTCATTATCAGGTGGGCATTGGGGGTGAAGGTGATTCATGAAGTTTAAATGGTAAAGTACCACACAAGTTAATATAAGTTACATATTTTGCATGGATTTAGACATAATTTCTTGAAGTACTGCTAAAGCAGTTTTCTTTATAGTTTGAAAGAAATTTTTTCAGTAGTCTCTGAGATTTATATGAAGAAATAGATGTTTACTGTAAGTGTTCTTTTGCTCAGAAAAGAAGCAGATGTATAGTACTTGATGCACTGGCAAGTGTTTCTTTGGAGTCTTAACATTTAAATGGCTAACTTTGGTTAAAATTGGTTCTGATTGTGGAAACATTGTGTTCCAAAATTTTCATACATTTTTTTTTTTCTGTATAGATCCCAAAGAGACCCCAAGATGACACAGTTTTTTGGACACAATTTTGAAGATGAGAGATGGCGTAGAGCAGCTTTAAAGAATGCTTTTTCTTTGTTAGGCAAACAAAGATTTGAACATTCTGCAGCATTTTTTCTTTTAGCTGGTTGCCTCAGAGATGCAATTGAGGTAATGATGAAACTTTTTAAAAAAAGCATTGTCATCTTTTTAAGCTCTTTCTGTAGGTTCAATTTTTTATTTTTTAATTTCAGTTTAAGTATAGTGGAAATTATGTAAGGCTAAATACTTAGTAATATTAAACAGTGACTTTTAAAATTTTGCCATTTAGCTTGAACGGTACTTATACAGAGTGAAGATTAACCACATTATATTGGTTGGTAGAGATAGCTGATCTGACTTTTAAGAATATTTATGAATAGGTTAAAAAAACGTTTGTTCTATCAGTTTAAACATATGTGAATCTATATTTGGCTCTGTCTTAGTTGATGAAGCGTAGCATATTTTTAACCGATTATTTTTCAGTAAACCTTAAAAAAATTAAAACATTTGAGGTATAACCTGTCTATCTCAAATTGCTCTTTTTAAAAATATGTATTTATTTGAGAGAGCGCACGCACGAGAGAGAGCAGGAGCAGAGGGGAGGGGCAGAGGGAGAAGGAGAAGAATCAGACTCCCTGCTGAGCAGGGAGCCCAAAACAGGGCTCAATCCCAGGATCCTGGGATCATGACCTGAGCTGAAGGCAGCCGCTTAACTGACTGAGCCACCCAGACACCCCTCAAGTTGCCCTTTTGCTTGGAGTTTCATACAAGTAATTCGAAACAGCTTTTTAATGAGGAAGGAAACCCTATATAGTCTGCTGAGATGGATGGGGAAGAGTAAAACTTCAGGAAACAATGTCAGGACTGACATTGAGCTTGGGTAGCTCAGTTGGTTAAGCGTCTCCCTTCAGCTCATTTCATGATCCCAAGGTCCTGGGTTTGAGTCCCCTGTCACGTCAGGCTCCCTGCTTAGTGGGGAATCTGCTTTTCCCTCTCCCTCTGCCCCTCCTCCCTGCTCATGCTCTATCTCTGTCTCTCTCTCTCAAAAAAAAAAAAAAGCGTCCCACTCCTGATTTCAGTTCAGGTCATGATCTCAGGGTCTTGAGATTGAAAGCCAAGTCGGGCTCCAAGCTGTGAAGCCTGGTTAGGATTTTCTCTCCCTCTTCACCTACCCCTCTCCCTGCTATCTCTCTCTCTCAAAAAAAAAAAAAAAAAAAGGAAAAAAATGAAATAAAATGTCATTTGAGTTGAATTTCTTGAGGGTTACTTAATATTTATAGGCTAATTCTTATTGCAAGTAGGTATTTAGTAGCAGATAGATTTGCTAAAGCAAGCAGTATATGTTTTATTTGTTATTATCTTTGTTCACTTAGTTCAGATATCAGTGCCTTTTATTCATTGTAGTTATTAGTCAGTTGAGTTTATCTTAAAATGAAAGATGCCCCTGCTTATTTATGACCAGTAGTTCTTTTTTTGAAGGTATGTCTTGAGAAACTGAATGACATTCAGTTGGCTCTTGTAATAGCAAGACTCTATGAGTCTGAATTTGATACATCTGCAACATACAAATCTATTTTATGTAAAAAAGTTTTGGGGATTGATTCTCCTGTCAATGAATTCAATTCACTGAACATAAATATGCATTATGATCCTTTTCTTCGGAGTATGGCATATTGGATTTTGGAAGATTATAGTGGTGCTCTGGAAACATTAATAAAGCAACCTGTCAGAGAGGATGATGGTAAGCTGCATTTCTAAGATATTAATAATAAAGAGTTATATTAGCATTTGCTGGGTACAGAACACACTGTTGGGTGCTAAAGGTAATACAAAGCAAGTTGAAAACATGGACTAAGACTTTAAGGTTTAGGTGGGAACATAAGAGTTATGTATGTGTTTATTTTTAGGTGGGGGGGGATTCCTTTTTTCAGAAAAATCCTTTGAAAATCAAGAACTTTGGATTTTCTGTTTTTATAAAATCAATGTATTGAACATAAATGTTATCAATGTTTGAGTATAAATTCTGGAGAAAATAGTGATGTAAGGGTGATTTTCTTAGGTGGAAGTTTGTGTATTTGCTAATCAGTTTTATAATTTTTATAATAAAAATATTCAGTATAAAGAAAGTTGACTTAAGTGATATGATTAATTTTTTATAAGAGTGTAGTAGAGAATTTTTTATAATTTATTTTTTTGAGATCTACTTCTGCCTTTTGTTTTAGAAATCCCATTTGCTATAGCTTTTCTGGAGGTTAGTATAAAATGGAAATCTTTGTATAAATTATATAAAAATGATATGTGCTTTTCAAATATTTTTCCATAGGTAGAATTGAATTGGTTCTGATAGCTGGTATCATAGGTGTCCTATTATTGGCAGTACTAACTGGCAAAGATTTTAGTTCATGGCTTTTTACGTAGCATCATTTAATCAGGAAGTGTATCATGTGTCTCACTGTGAAAGACTTGTGAGAAAGCCATGTTCAGTTGTTCAAGTGTCCTGGCCATCTGAGCTCAAGATTTCTAAACCGGCTTCTCTGTGATGAAGGGGGGAAAGAAAAGGCCTTTTCTTGTCACATTTTTATGCCTACACATATTCATGTAAAAAATGTATTTTGATTTGGAATTAATACACGATCACATACTTTTAGAGCCAATTAAATCTGTATTCTAGGAGAAAATTTTAAAAGGTAGTAGTGGTTTGGACCAGGATGATAGGAGTGGAGGCAGAGAAAAATGGTTGGATTCAGGTGGACTAGATAGGATTGGATATGGAATGTGAAGGGAATAGAGTCAATTTTGATAACTCCTCTAAGTTTTTAGGTTGAGGTAAATGATATGGGCAAGACCAAGAGCAGGTATGGGGGAGTGTTGTTTTAGATAGAGAAGACTTCTCTGGTAAGGTGACCTCTGAGCAGAGACCTGAGTGTCATGAGGTCAGTGTAGCTAATTGGGTGAAGAGTGGTTTACGGTAAAGGCTCACTAAATAAAAAGGCTTTGAGGCAAGAATGTGTGCATGGAAATGGAAATGTAATGTAGGCATGTGGATATAGCAGTTTGGATTTACAGGGTAAAGTTGGGCCTGAAATAGATAATGCAAGTTATCGGTGTCTCGATGGTATGTGAAGCCATGGGACTGTTTGAGTTCACTCATGGAGGGTAGATAGAAGTCAAGCCTTGAGCTCTAGGACACTCTTAGCATTCTAAAGTGGGAGATGAGGAAGATTTAGCAAAGCAGACTGGGAAGGAATGTTGAGGGAAGTAGGAGAATAAGAACTAAGAGTGTGAAAGTGGGTGTTTTAAGTAATCTTATATTGTTACTTGAAGAGGTATGAAATCAGAATAACCTTTTTTTCTTTTGTGTTAAAACACTTTCATTACAAATGTGTTCTTGTCTATTCATTGCTAGAATGCAATGTTCTCTTAGTGTGTGTTCTCTTAGTAAAATGTTGTTGAAAGACCAGGTAGATAAAAGTGCCATGGTAGGGAAAAGGACTGCAGTACAACTCTTGAACTTTTCTTAGCTGATAGAGTGAATTTTTTTTCAGATCAAGTCATGATGTCAGCCTGTAATCCTGCAGTTTTTAATTTCTACAATTATCTAAGAACACATCCTCTTTTGCTAAGACGTCATTTTGGATCATCTGATGTATTGTCCACACACATGAGTTTAACAGGAAAAAGCGGACTGGCAGGAACAATTAATTTAAGTGAAAGAAGATTATTTTTTACCACTGCCAGTGCTCATTTGAAAGCTGGCTGCCCTATGTTAGCTTTGGAAGTATTATCGAAGATGCCAAAAGTTAACAAGAAAACAAAACCTTTTTGCAGAACATCTAGCTTTTTGGATACTAGTAAAGACTGTTCTTCTTCTCCATTAAAATTGGATGCAAGGGAAGATAAGTCTTCTGCTATTGATTGGTCACAGTCACTAATGAATGGTTTTGGATCTTCTTCAGAAGGTTCCTCAGAGAAGCAGTCAAATTCCACTCTTTCTTTTGACTGGAGCCAACCAGGTGTTGTATTTCAGGATGACTCTTTAGAATTAAAATGGGACAGTGATAACGATGAAGAAGATGAGGATCTCCCTATTTCAATGAAAGAACTAAAACCTTTACAGAGAAAAATGGGGAAAAAAATAGATGAAACAAGTTCTAATTACACAGAATCTCTCAGCACACTAGATGAAAACGACATTTTAAGTCCATCAGAAGATATAATTGCAGTTCAATTAAAATTTAGAGCATGTTTAAAGATTCTTACAGTAGAACTTCGTACGTTATCTACTGGCTATGAAATAGATGGTGGAAAGTTGCGTTACCAGCTCTACCACTGGCTTGAGAAAGAGGTGATAGCTCTTCAGAGGACTTGTGACTATTGTTCAGATGGTGAAGACTTACAGCCTGCACTTGGTGAAAATGGAGATGAATATGGATTAAATGGAGATGCTGAAGATTTGCTTCAGCAAACGAAAGTGAAACAACTGAGAGAAAATTTTCAGGAAAAAAGACAATGGCTTTTGAAATATCAGTCACTCTTGAGGATGTTTCTGAGTTACTGCATACTTCATGGGTCCCATGGTGGCGGTCTTGCCTCTGTGAGAATGGAATTGATTTTGCTTTTACAAGAATCTCAGCAGGTATGTAACTTAGACGACGGCCAGTTGAAATAGTACACATAGGAGAAACGGGTTTTGATATTGTTCTTTTTGTCTTTAAATATTCAGATTTTTGGTTTTCTTCATTATGGTTGCTTTAAGGAATGCTCTTTTTTTATGGTGCTTTGTATTATGAATTTGTAGAGTTGTGTGTGTGTAATGGTTTCAGGATCCTTCAGCATCGGGCCCTGTGATCAGGTGAATTCATACTCTGAATTCTTATATGAGTGCTGGGGGAGCTGATGAGCTTCTCGTTAGGATAAGAGGGTATTGTCCCCTCATTCTTTAGTATATTTTGTGGAATGTTGACCTCCTCAGGTTCCATCTAACTCTATAAAAGTTTCTGTCATGCTTTTAATTTTTAGTTGTTTTAAAGGTTTTCCAAGAGGCCCCTGAATTAGTGAAGTAATGGATTAAAACTATAAATAGTTGATTAACCTTTTTTCCCTTTGTTTTTAAGGAAACCTCAGAACCGATATTTCCCAGCCCGCTGTCCGAGCAGACCTCGGTACCCCTCCTCTTTGCCTGTACAGCCAGTGCCAAGACAGTCGTTGCCAACCCGTTGCTGCATCTCAGTAACCTCACGCATGATATTCTGCATGCTGTCATAAACTTGGATTCACCACCCCATCCTGACATCCAGAGCAGCAGAGTAAGGACGCTGGGTTCGTTCTTTAAAACTTAGCTGCGTATTATGATAAAACCGAAAGAAAAATGTAAAGCAACACTTTTTAGAAGTAGTTTTAAATATCAGACTACGCACAGGAATTGTTACATTACCACTTACATATTTTTTGATCAAAGAAAACTTGTGGTTGTAGGCCTGGCTCACCTCACTTTGTTCTTATCCCAGTAGGGTGTTTGAGTTTTTAATCACAGTGCTAGTTATTTAGTCTTATTTAGCCACTTTATTAAGATAAGAGTAATAGGTGTGTATACAGATACATGAGTGATTCTCTTAGTATTACACTTAGGCGAAAAGCTGATTGCCTTTTAGAAATAGAAACTTTTAGAAATAATTTAGAAATTGCCTTTTAGAAATAATTTTGGTGTAAAGTTATTAATATACAAATAAAGTTTTTTGTTAATATTAAAATATTATATATTTTAAGGATAATGTGAAGTAATTTGCCCCTGTTGTTTCTCTAGGCCAGGCAGTGTTTTATTAATCAGCTACGGCAGAATCACCTGACATGCTTGTTAGAAGTTTGGATTCTTAAGTTGACTCCAGACTTACTGAATCAGTGTGTGAGAGTGAGTCCTAAGAATATCTATTTTTAGGAAGTTTCTCAGGTGATTCTGATGCATAACTAATCATATAGTTAAATAATCATCCACATCATCTTGCCATCCATCACCACTATACTTTATCATTAATATCACATTTCATCTTTCATCTTTACTCTCCAAACATACTGAAATCCTTTAAAGTATGACCAACTTTGACTATTTCTTTTTTTTTTTTCCTTGAATAGTCTGTCATCTGGTTCTCGCCCACCTCACAGGCTGTGATATCACACCAGTTCGATATTCTCCTTGCCTAATGGTGGCTTCTCCTACAGTTTCACCCTCTTGGATAACCTTAACCTTTGTCATTTAATTTTGTCGCTTTTCCTGTACTCTTCTGTAGTATAAATGTCCACATAGTGTGTTACACAGTAAGGAATTTAATTTCCTTCAGATTGTGCACAATTTTAGTAATAAGCAGCTTTTTTTTTTTTTTTAAAAGATTTTTATTTATTTATTTGAGAGAGAGAGAACGAGAGACAGAGAGCACGAGAGGGAAGAGGGCAGAGGGCAGAGGGAGAAGCAGACCCCCCGCCGAGCAGGGAGCCCGATGCGGGACTCGATCCAGGGACTCCAGGATCATGACCTGAGCCGAAGGCAGTCGCCCAACCAACTGAGCCACCCAGGCGCCCAATAAGCAGCTTTTGCTGCTTAAGAACTACGCCGAAACATTAGTATCTTGAAATGGCTGTCATTTATTTTGCTCATGATTCAGTGGGTTGCCTTCTCAGTTCTTATTTGGGCCAGCTGGACTGACCTCTGGATATTTTCATTTGTCTTTGGCCAGCTAGTAGGCTGGCTGGATTCTGGATTAAGATGGCCGTATTTACATTTTTGGTGGTTGGCAGACGATTTCCAGGGCTGATAGTCGACTACCAAGCAAGCCTAAGTTCTCTAGAAAAACAAAACCAATAGGACGTGTGTATGTGTGTGTATAGAGCTCTGTTTTATAAACAATTGGCTCACATAATTACGGAGGCAGAGAAGTCCCAAATCGGCGGTCGTCAAGCTAAAGACCCAGGACCTACTGTGTAGTTCCAGTCTGGGTCTAGAGGCCTGAGAACCAGGAGAGCCAGTCGAGTGTAAGTTCTAGTCTGAAAGCCAGCAGGCTTGAGACCCCAAAAAAGCCAGTGTGTCTGTCCTAGCCCAAAGGCAGGGAAACACCACTATTCCAGCTCAGTGCAGCCAGGCAGAAGTTCCCTTTTATAGCTTTATTGTTTTATTTCGGCCTTCAACTGATTGGATGAGGCCTACCCCCATTAGGGAGGGCAGTCTTCCTTACTCAGTCTTCCACTTCTACCAGTGTCATTTGCATCCCACGTCAGCCTTACAGATACACCCAGAATGTTTGGCCATATGTCTGGGCACCCCTTGGTCCAGTTAAGTTGATATATAAAATTAACCATCATGCCTAGGTTATTTCACATAGAGGTTGCAGGGGTTTAAAAAGCAAGAGAATTTGCAAGCCCTTTCGAGGACTAGGTTCAGAAGTCACATATCATTTTGCCCTCTTGGTCAAAGCAAGTCCCAAGGCCAGTCTAGATTCAGTAAGTGGTGATATAGACTCCACTTTTTATTGGAGAAGCTGGAAAATATTCTGATCATTTTTGTAATTTCCCATACTTGCTGTCTTCATTTTTATGATATTCTTGATTTTAATTCATACCACACATCTTAATTGATAATTGAAGGGGAAATAGCAATTCTATTTTTATCTACATAGAAGAGTGTCATACCAGGATGTCTGGGTGGCTCAGTCGGTTAAGCGGCTGCCTTCGGCCCGGGTCGTGATCCCAGGGTCCTGGGATCGAGTCCCACATCAGGCTCCTTGCTCAGCAGGGAACCTGCTTCTCCCTCTCTCTCCCGTCTGCTTGTGCTCTGTCAAATAAATAACATCTTTAAAAAAAAAAAAAGAAGAGTGTCATACTTCATGATTAGGTCAATAACCTAGTCTTTTAAATAGTCTAATCTAGTTTACTTTCTGACCTGGGTTGTGCTTCTCAGACCTTCCTCTCTCATTGCTTGTCATGCCGTGTTTAGAGCCTTCTCTTTCTCGGTACAAATGTTTGCCCTTCAGTTGCTGTCTTTCAAGCCTTCTTTCTGTAAATAATTGCATTTTCTTTAGATTGCTTGTTTTCTCCAGTAGCTAGAATATGTGGTAGCATATGCTTCGATGACCTGTCCCTAGGTAAACAGTCATTTCTCAGACTGAGCTTTTACATATTTTGGCTGAGGAAGAAGGTTGAAGTTTGGAGGTTTTTCTTTTAATACATGGCTTATGCACTACTGAATAGTGAACATCTGTTCCCATTTGTTCTTGAAATAGAAATTAGGTAGCAGGTGTGTGTTTTATGATTTCTGCCAATGGCCTTAGTGTTTTTAATTTGTCTGTAGTGTGATCTCTATAGGCATAAATGAGTGTTAAGGAAAAAAGGACATAGTTTCTAGGGACAAAATAGTTTTTCCATCTTTTTTATGTTGCTGAGTATAGTAGGTCTTGAAACAAGTTTGATTTTTTTAAAGTTATACTTAATTTTGTTTGTTTGTTTCTTTTTCAGGTATATGTAATGCATACTTTAGCAGCCTCACTTTCTGCTTGTATTTATCAGTGCCTTTGTGGTAGTCATAACTACAGGTAAATATCTTCTTGTGAAATTTAGGAATGTTCACGGTAACTGATGAGGTTTCAGAATTTGTGCGCTCTTGCTTTAGAAAAAACTGTTTATCAAGTCTAAATAACGCAAAAGTATTTGAAGTGATGAGTACTATTTTTCCATCTTTGAATTTTAACTTCTGCCTTTATGGCAAATGAATGTTAAGTAGACCCTTGTCAGTGTAACTAATTTAGCTAACTTTTATTGATCACTGCCTAATGCCAGGCATTGTGATATGCACTGAGATAAGTTCTCCTTTCTTGTGGTCTGTCTAGTTGGAAACAAACATGTGAGTTGGTAAGTGATATATATAACATGACATTACACTTAAGTGATAAGTACTGTAGTGTAGTTATATTATAGTTATTATAAACAATATTATATACTATAATATTATAATGTACTATATTGTATAATTATAATGTATATAATATAGTGAAAGGCTCAGGGAACACAAAGGAAGGAGTAATTGACTTGAAATTGAGAAAAAATTTACCAAAGAGTGATGTTTATGATTTGTCTCTTTATAGCCTAAGGTTTCACTATAATTTAGCTAGACTTTTAAAACATACTGTTTGACACTTTGGTATCTTCCTTTAGTTCTTTGAAATTCTCTTTCCTTTTTTAAAAATTTTTATTTAAATTCCAGTTAACATACAGTGTAATATTAGTTTCAGATGTACAATATAGTGATTCAACACTTGCATACATCACCCTGTGTTCATCACAAGTGCACTGCTTAATCCCATCACCTATTTCACCCATCTCCCCCTCCGACCTCCCCCGTCTGGTGACCATCAGTTTGTTCTCTAGAGTTAAGAGTCTGTTTCTTGGTTTTCCTCTCTCTTTTTTTCCCCCTGTGATCCTTTGTTTTGTTTCTTGACTTTATTTCTTTAAATATTTTGTCTTCTTTCTCCTTTTTCTTATTAGACAGGTATTGGAATTTACAGGTTTCTCTTATTTTCCTTTTAGCTTTCATCTCATATTTTTTTTCCTTTCTTTATTTTTGCTTTATTTCAGGAGAAATCCTGGTTTCATTTTCCAGACGCTCACTTGTTCTTCAGCAACGTCTTGTCTTTTATTTAGCCTGAGGTTGTGTTTTAGAAATTCTGTTTTTCATTTTTAAGATCTCCTTGTTGATTTTAATGGTCACTTTTATTTTTATAACTTACTGTATTTCTTAATTGTTTTAACCTCTCTGAGTATAAAGCACCTTCTGTCATGTTCTGATAAGTCTGCTTCCTCAGGTGCAGGTCATTCACTGTGTTTGTTGTTTCTTACATGATGTTAGCCTTCCTTGGTGTTGTATGTGTTTCAGTTCTTCATGGGAGTCTCAATTGACTAATCTGTTTCTGTATTCCCAAGGTAGCTTCAACTTGATTTCTTTGGCCTTCGTCCTCCAAGAGTTCACTTTTCTTGTTATTGAGTGTGGCTTTATTTTCATCAACGTATCTTTATCTTTTTTGTCATTTCCATAGGCTTATTGTAGCAGGGGGGATTTTTTTTGTTGGCAGCCTGCCATCTCGAAACTGCAAAGTAAAGCATGAGAAACTATTTACAAATGCGTCAGAATGTTATGACTAATAGAAGACTTGCCAATCAGAACAGATCTAAAACAATAAATGTGCTGTATTTAAAGATGACATTCATTTACTTCACATTTGAAATAGGAATTTATGACAGGATTTAACAAAAATTTTTGTACCATTTTCTGTCAGATTTATTTCATAGTTTATATCAAGCAGCAAGTTACTTTGTTCATTCATCTGTTTATAGTTTAAAGTGCCATTTACTTGGAAAAGCTTACCCTGAATTCCCAAATTGTATAAAATGCTCCCCCCTTTTGCTTTCATAGCCCTGTATGCATAGGTTTTGTCTCTAAAGGCAATATGATAGAGGCACCTGACTTGATTTCGGCTCAGGTCATGACCTCAGGGTCATGGGATCAAGTACCACTTTGGGCTCTGTGCTGGGTGTGGAGTCTGTTGAGATTCTCCCTCTCCCTCTGTATCCCCTCTTTCCCCCCTTCCCCGCTCTCTCCCCCTCTCTCTCTCTCAAAAAAAGAAAGAAAGAAAGGAAGCGATACGATGAAATTATTTGTGTCTGATTCTTCCACCGGACTATAAATTTCATGGATACAGAAACCACATTTTTCATTATATCCCTGGTACCTTGTATATATACCTGATGTAAGCTATCCTGATGTGGGGTTGACAGCCATTAAATATCAAGCTGAACCTAAACTGACTTTGTTTTCAACCAGATAACCTTGTTTTGAACTTTGATAGAATAGCTTGCTGTTTGTGGTCAGTAGTGATTTAGTTTTCTCATTTGTATGTATTCTTTCATTAAATAAATTAAATAAATATACTTAAAACCTATCACATGTATTTTAATTTAGAAAATTTGCATGTTTACACTTAAAGGATACTTGGTTTTATTATATCACCAGACTATAGAGAACACTACTTAGGTCAGTAATAGCAGTATAACTAATAAAAACTTGAATTTTAAGATACCCAGAAGTTAGATCTAAAACATGGAAATATTACATGTGAAATTCATTTTAGATCATTATATTTTTATTATTATTTTCTTATATGGTTATTATTGCCAATTATTCTTATTTAAATGTCTTCTTTTCTTAGTTCATTTCAAACAAATCAGTTTACTGGAATGATGTATCAGACAGTCCTGCTTCCCCATCGACATTCTTTGAAAACAGGAAGCTTAGATGAAGCAATAACTCCTAATACATCACCAGCACAATGGCCAGGTACAAAGAATTTATGTATATATGTATGTAAATAAATATATGTGAGTTTTTTCTTAGCCTTATTGAATTTAATCAGATGAGGAAAAAGTACATATGGTGTGGTTTTGCTGCACGATAATCACTGTTAAATATTGTTAGAATTGATTAACACTTCAGTATTTACCACTCATTGTAAATTTCGCAGTTACTTAACATTGGTATTTCCTTGACCGTTTACTAAAATAACTCAGATGTTTTGTTATATCACTGGTTATAATTTTTTGTCATAATAGAAGTACATTTGTTGTGGGAATTAAATTTTATCTATCAGATTTGTATTAGATGATAGATTTTCATTGTTTCTCTAAATTGAATAGCTCAGTATTTGTGCATTAACTGTAATAACTTCTAGTCTGTGAATCTAGAGAAGAAAAAACTTTAATCCTGGTTTAATAAAGTTTTTTCAAAAATTAAAAGTACAGTTAATTTTTTATTTTTAAAATTTATTGTCAGTGGTAGCTGTTGTTTGTTTGTTCTAGGAATCACTTCTCTGATTCGACTTTTGAATTCTTCTGGCGAGGAAGCCCAGTCAGGGCTTACAGTCTTGCTCTGTGAGATTCTCACAGCAGTGTATCTGAGTCTCTTCATCCATGGCCTGGCAACACATTCTAGTAATGAGCTGTTTCGGATCATGGCCCATCCCCTGAACGAAAAAATGTGGTCTGCTGTGTTTGGTGGAGGTGCACATGTTCCCAGCAAAGAACACACACACTCAAAAGCTTTACCTGGTTAGTTTTTTCATGTTTGTTTGTTTATTTATTTTTAAGACTGAAACTTTTATTTGTTCGTCTGAATGATAACTTTGTCAAGTGTAATTACATTTAATTTATTCACAGAAAGTTTTTGTTACAGACCATTTTCTTAAAGCGTGAACAAATGGTTTCATGGTGAAAATGCAGTGTCCAGTTTCTGGTGCAGTTTTCAAACTATAAGACACTCGTGCACCAGTGATTAGAACTATCTAATGTAATTTTCCTAAATCTTTTGCTGTTGAAATGATCATTTGTTTTGAAATATACTGTAACACTGGTCTTTGTTCTATCCCAAATACAGATTCTCTCTTCTTTCTTTGGCAGGAAGGCACTTTGCTATGCCTAGCCCCCACCAGGTAGTGGTATTCTCCATGGAATGTGTGGGCTTTACCAAAGCTCTTTCAACCATCAGTTCTCATAGCCCTCCCAGTCTTGCAGGCAAGATATTAGTTTTAGAAATAGGCTTTTACGGCTCAGCTTGCTTTGTGTTGTTTTGGAGGGGTTGGGGTACCTTGGGCCTGTTTTATTTTGTATGGCTCTTGAAATAGAAAATTGAGAAATTTCCTTTAATCAAGCCATATTTTTGATTTAAAACAATGATTAGCATTTCAGAAAACCATCTCTGCTTTTTATTCTGCTTTTAAATTATTTTCCTTTGATGTTTTCCATTCCTTAGACTTTAACATCTTTTTAAATGTGTAGGAATAAATGTCAGTGCTAATCATGGTAAATCAGACTATGGCTTGAAATGTCTGGAAAACATTTCAAATGAGGCTGCTTTATGTTTTGCATACTATGATTCTGGCCATTAGGGGTTTTGGATTTCTAAGTGTTCATAATACCAGGAAAAGTGAATATTTTAAACAACTGTATCCCTGTTTCTAAACTTTCTAATATTGAAACTATATATATTATATCATGATGTGAAACGAATCTTCATAATGCTTTCTACCTAGCTGTTAAATTTTCTTTTTGTAATTTATTAGCTCATATGTGATAATCTTTTTTTAAAAAATATCTTCATTTTTATGACATCTCTTCTCATTTTTAAGGGGTAATTTCCTGTGCTTTATTTTTTATATGGATGAAAAAAAAAAAGAGAAAGACTGTAACTTTTCATGAAATTTGCCTTGGAATATATATATTTAACTTCAGATAACTGAATTCAATTAAAGAAAAACTTTCAAAGTCTAAGAGGGAGTAAGATTTATAGCTCTACTGAGATTAGCATTAAAAAAAATTGGTAAACTAATTGTGGCCCTGTTTTTAATGTATCCTAAGAGAAAATCATTTAAACATTTGATCTGGTTAATACGAAATGTTAAAAAGGGATAAATTCTTGCTATGGAATGTCCAGATACCTGTAAAAAAATAAAAATATTCTTACTAACCAGTTACCATGTCTCAATTCCAACCATTTCTACTGAGTACAGATGTGTAAAGAACCTTACTCCAAGTCTAAGTTCTTTGTTGAACCACTCAGTTTTAGTTGTTTCTACACACAAATACCATTACATAAATTATCTTATAGGTACCATCATAAACTGTATTCCATCACTTACTGAACCCTAAATAGTCAAAGTGACTGAAAATTACCTGCATCTGTACATTTAATCCCTTGGTGGCAGGTAACACAGAATACTTAAAACATGTGGTTCACTAGAACCCTCAGTTTGTTTCTCAGAGTCCATAGTCTCTCATGGTTCATCTCCCCCTCTGATTTTCAGGGGAGGGGGGTGGGGGGATGGGTTCGCCTGGTGATGGGTATTAAAGAGGGCCCGTATTGAACGGAGCATTGGGTGTTATATGCAAACAATGAATCATGGAACACTACATCAAAAACTAATGATGTAATGTATGGTGATTAACATAACATAATAAAAAAATAAATTAATTAAAAAAAACAAAACATGTGGTTCACTTAGTGTTAAGGCCACATCCAGGTTATGTGATGCTCATCTTTCTTTGAGAACTCAGAAACTGTGCGGAATCAATCATAGATGTAACTTAGTACTAGAAGAGGAATTAAAAGTCACCATTTGTTTCCCTTGTTGTGGTGTAAATTCTGATTTCAGTTTTCTTTGCAATGATGGTCTCATGAACTAAATTTTTTTTTCTTTTTTTCTTTTTTATTTATTTAAATTCAGTTAGCCAACATATAGTACATCATTATCATGAACTAAATTATATTTCTCTCTACATGTCTTTTATATACTTAATACACTAATATTTTTAGTGACAAAATTTAAATATGACTAAGCCTTGTAATGTAAGAAAATGAGTATAAGTATAAAAGTATAAAAAGTATAAGATTTCAGTTTGGCAGGTTAGAATTCTTAACAAAAATGTTAATCTAATCAGTAACTTATTTTTTTAATCAAATTTAACTTGGTGAATTCCACAGCATGTATTAATGAAGGATTTATGTTTTCTGACTAAAATTAGTGCAGGTGCATTTCGTGGAGTTAGGAATTATTTTGTTACTATGGTTAATTTTTAAAAGAGAATCAGGTGAGCAATAGCAAGTTTGGAAAAATGATTTTTTTTTTCTGCTGATGGTTAAAAATCCATACTTTGCTTTTTATTGCATATTATAAAGCAAAGCAATGTTTTTATTGAAGAATTGTTATTGTATTTTGTCATAATATTTGCAGTATGAGAACTGAATTTTCCATCTTCATCTTGATAAATACATAGTAATGATTGTTTATGTCTCCACATTGAGGAATAAAATATAAAATGAGTATTTTATTTGTGGTAAGCATATCTTTTTCTAACTATGAGACTGCTAATGATGTTTTAGACGTTTTAAAGTATATTTTTGCCATTTGATTATTTATGTTAAATATGGATCGGAAAATCCAAATGTTTTGCTTCTCCCCTAAAACTTGTATAAAAAAATAAAAGTTTTCTATTCAGTATTTAGCGATTATACATGTCATTGCTATCCTTCCTTTAGCAAAATATATAAAATAGCAACATTTCTTGACCAGAAAAAGTACAAGACTCTTAAGCGTTTTTAAAATAGAAAACGATCAGCTATTTACAATACAGATGAATATGCCCAACAATTTTAACTGGCTACTGAACCAAAAAATAACTAGTTTGCCAGAGAAGGGAATACATCTTTTGTTAGACTCCTTGCGCAGACTTCTTTTTTGAGGGACAGATATAAATTTTCATTAAAAAGCATCTCTTCATTTCGTAACTACCATATTTATCCCTTTGTGACAGGCTTATTTCACTTAGCACAATGTCCTTGAGGTTCATCCGTGTTGTGGTATATGATAGAGTTTTCTTTGTACAGCTGAGTAATATTTCACTGTATGTATGTACTCCGTTCTCACTTTTAATAAGTCTGTTGAGCTGGAGATGAAATCTTACAGGCACACACATGGTCTTCAGGGTGATGGAAAAATAGTGTTATCTCCAGATTTTTTATTATATAACCCTATCCACAAAACATGCATGAGCAAATCCTCAGTATGTATGTATGTATTTATTTATAAATACATGTACTCTTGCTGATCCAGATATTAAACATTGACAGATTTTCTTCTTCCCCTTACCACTTCCCTCCCCTTTCTGCTTCCCTTCTCCCACCCCCCTTTCTTTTTCCTTCCTCTATTGTCATCTCTTTCTCTCTCTTCTCCTCCACTCCACCTCTCCTCTCTTCTTTTCCTTCTCACCTTCTTACCCTGTTTCTCTTTTCTTTCTTCTCCCCACTTCTTCTTATTAAAAAAATCTAAGTAGTAGTTGTAATATTTTCTTTCCATATTCCAGTGAATCACTTTGAACACCAACTATCTTGGAAACTACTTGCTCTGTGATTTGGAGACAAATCACTACTTTCTACTAAGATAGTCATCATTTCATTTTTATAGGTACTTATGAAGTAGTTACAAGGTACCACTGCGCCCTACCAATCCTTGAGAGTCCGTCTTTCTAAAATTGGAAAATTTCACCTGTCAGACATTTTTTTGCATTAATTTTATTCTTTGAGGATTAAGAAGTACCTTAAATTTATTACTCCTTGCATCTGTTTTGGTCTTTTCCTTTTAAGAATCTTTGAAGTTTACTTGTAAAGTCATGTTTTACATATAATTTTGAGAATTTTTTTTATATAATTTGTGTTGGCCTATATTTGTACTTCTCAAACTTTTTGCCTCAAGTGGATGCTAGAGGAGAGTGAGTATATGTACCTCTTAGGAGATCTCTTATGCTGAATTATCTTGCCAAAAGCAAGAAATAGATTCGGGATCTATTTTATCTTGAACTTACATGACTTTTATCTTCTCCATATCTTTGTTTCTTTCCAATAAAATATTTTAAATCATCATTTAAATTACTTTCATCCTCCCACCCACTAAATTTTGGAGCTAAACTTGAAGGTCCAGGACAATGTCCCCCCCTGAAGTTTCATGTACTCTGTGACACACTCATGAATAGTCTTGTGATAAGTGTGCCTTAGATTGAGATGCAGAGAATGAGATCATTCTGCTGGTTACTTTGAGGTCACTTTTTAAAAGAAAAAACATTTAAGTCTAGGTTTAGAATATTAATTTTATTTGATTTAAAATGATAAACTTGGGGCACCTGTGTGGCTCAGTCAGTTAAGCTCCTGCCTTCAGCTTAGGTCATGATCTCGGGATCCTGGGATCAAGCCCTGTGTTGGGCTCCCCGCTCAGTGGGGAGTCTGCTTCTCCCTCTCCCCCTGCCCCGCCCCCCTGCTCATGCTCACTCGTGCTTTCTCTCAAATAAATAAATTCTTTTTAAAAAATAAAATAAAATTACAAACTCAAAAAGTGTGACTTGTTTTGATTTTAATCAAAACAATATATGTGCATGGTAATAAATCCAGTAGTCCAGAAGAATTTATGATAAAAAGCAACATTGTCTTTCTTACTCCTCTGTACCTCCTCTGCCCATTCTTTAGATGTAGCCTCTTAACCATTTCTCCGTTTCTGTTTTGAGTTCTTTAGGAAGTCACGTCCATAGTTCCAGGAAGTCACTGCAGAATGTACTAGGAGTGAGGATAGAAGTTCTTTTTTTTTTTTTTTTTTTTTTAAAGATTTTATTTATTTTTTAGAGAGCGAGTGAGAGAGAAACAGCATGAGAGGGGAGAGGGTCAGAGGGAGAAGCAGGCTCCCCGCTGAGCCGGGAGCCCGATGTGGGACTCGATCCCAGGACCCTGGGATCATGACCCGAGCCGAAGGCAGAGGCTTAACCATCTGAGCCACCCAGGCGCCCGAGGATAGAAGTTCTTAAAATGGAGGGGAAAGTCCACTATCTTGACTTTAAAAGCACTTCTTAAAAGTACTTTCTATGAATCCAAAGCAGCTAAGAAATTTAAGAAATTTATGTTAGTGAGTGATTCTGTCTTTTCTTACCCGTGGGTATGTTGGTTTTTCTTTACCCACTTTCCAGCTTCTCTATGTTCCTTATAATTTCTAAGCTCCATATCCAAGTTCCTTTTCAGTTCTCCCTAATACTGTTTTTTCCTTCTATTACTAGTAAAGTAGCCATTTACCCCCTTAGTAATGCAACACTAGAGTCAGTTTTTATCCAAAGAGTGACAGAGGTTCTTGATATTTGATTATTAGCATTTTCAAAAATCAGCAGTTGAGCCCTCAGCCACTGTGCAGTCTCTATTGGTCCTTCATGGCTATGCTAACCTGCTGTGATTTAAACATAAAATTGTCTTAAGTCTTGCTGTAATTTATGGGAAAAGAAGAAGCATCTACGCTAATGAGAAGCTACAGGTTATTTCTTGTTTGCTGGGAGGCATCACTCAGGTCCTTTTATTTATAGCATTTCAAGTAATAGAACATTCAGTATTGTGAAACTGTTTGCCATTTTTTTCTTTGCTCATCAAAAGTATTTTAATAACTAGTTTTATATTTTTGGTATTGAGTCTGTAATTTTAAACATTTACCCCAGTGTGGTAACTTTTCTTATTTTCATGTCGGTGTCTGGGTTCATTGACTGTACTTGTAAAATTTTCTCTTTTTAAAAAAATCTTCTTAGGTTTTGGTTTAAAAACTCTGATTTTTTTATCATATAGCTGTCTTGGCAAAAATGTATTCATTCAGTGTTTGTAAGTTTTATTTTTCCAGAGATCCTTTAAGCTCCTATGTTCATATGCCTTCTAATCTAAAAACAAAAAAAAGACAGCAGAGTGGCGCAGCGGAAGCGTGCTGGGCCCATAAAAACAAAAAAAGCAAAATAGTAATGTTAAAGTCAAATGATTAATTTATTTTAAATCACAGCATTAATTTTTGAAAGGTAAAAAGTACCTTTATATTCTAAATTTTTAACTTGATCAGAATTTGATAGAATCACTGTTTAAGTTATAGAATGAATATGAATGTATGCAACATATATTAGAAACATGATTGTTGACTATCAGTTGCTTTTAAAAACAGGAAAAAAAAATTGGGGTACCTGAGTGACTCAGTTAGTTAAGCATCTGACTCTTGGTTTTGGCTCAGGTCATGTTTTCAGGGTCTTGAGATCAGCCCCATGTCAGGCTCCCGTCAGTATGGAGTCTGCTTCCTCCTCTCCCTCTGCCCCTCCTCCCACTTGTGCGTGTGCTCTCTCTCAAATAAATAAATAAATCTTTTAAAAAGGCAGAAATTTAACACATTTAATCTGAAAGTTCCTTTTAAAATCATTTGGGAGTTTGTGTAATAATCATACCATGTCTAAGCAATCTTTTAGAATTTTATCCATTTTAGTTTCCTTTTTTTCTGAAATCACTAAATCACTCTGTTAAACTCAGCTTGGCTGTAGCTTGATATAATGCATGAGCATGCTGTTTATGCAAGCTGAGTAGCTTCAAACAATAAAACAAAATTACATTACAGGACACATATTTGCATTCCTTTGAAAGGTAAGTCAGTTCTCACTGGAACCATTGAAGGAGAATATTGGTGTGCCTTATTGTGGAGTTGTTTGCTTGTCAATTAGATATAGGCTTCTGTTTGGGACAGCCTTGGTTCTGTACTGGTGACTTGCATCTTGTGACTTAATATTTGTTATTTATATATTTGTGTAACTTGTTTTTCTTTCCTGAGGCCCTTAATACTCTAAAGTAAAATACTAAGGGAATACTAACCATTAAGTGTTTTAAAAGTTAAAACAACAAAGATTGCATTTTCTCTCTCTTTATTGTTCCACTGACCAGAAAATTCCATGTGCAAGCCATTTCCAGAAGTTTGAGTCAGTTTAATTCAGTTGTTACGTATTTGAATTTTTTATTTATTTTCAGTGAAAACATTCAGTTTTGTATGTAGATAAAAGGCCAAGGGATTACTAAAGAACCTCATAAGTGAGTTGTTGCCTTCAGTTAACATTGACATCCCATGATACTCTTTGTTTTCCATGGTATTCTTCAAAGTAAAGGGATGTAGATAATTTGCTGTCATGATTTTAGCTCAATTGTGGACTCATTTTATAGGCAGATATTATATCCTGTTACCCACATAACATTCAGAGAATGAGGGATAAGTTGAGATAAAAGTAAAGATTGCGTTTTACAGTGATTTTTGTCTCACTTCTACTTAATTTTTTTAACCTTACTATAGTAGTAATGATCTCAGTTTTGTGTTTGTGCTTATTGGTAACCTTAAATCTTATGTAAAGATAGATGAAATTAGTACAATGGAAATAGTACTTATTTTAATAATACTTTATTTTGTTTTCATTAGTTTCTTCGCTTGTGGAAGAAGGAGAGAAACAGAACAAACGTTTTAGGCCATCAAAAATTCCTTGCAGAGATTCTGCCCTACCGACCTCTTCTTCATCAGTAGTCTGCCAGGAGTCACTGACAGTCCAAGAGAAGTTCATCCCACCAGAGCTCAGTATCTGGGACTATTTCATAGCCAAGGTAATAAAAGTGCCACCTAGAACAACACTTTGAATAGTGTTGCAATGAAATGGAAATGAAAATGTTTAAAATAAGTGGATTGTTGCTGCTTCCAAGTATTTTCCCACTCTGGTTTAGAAAGATTTCATTTTGTCAGGCTGCATAACAAAGCAAAACAAAAAAAACTCAAAAATATTTGGCCATTGGGGCGCCTGGGTGGCTCAGTCGTTAAGTGTCTGCCTTCAGCTCAGGTCATGATCCCAGGGTCCTGGGATCGAGCCCCACATCGGGCTCCCTGCTCAGCGGGAAGCCTGCTTCTCTCTCTCCCACTCCCCTTGCTTGTGTTCCCTCTCTCACTGTGTCTCTCTTTGTCAAATAAATAAATAAAAATCTTAAAAAATATATATATATATTTGGCCATTTCCATCCGGTTTTTAAGGCAGCCCTTTGATAAGTTATGATTTCTATATTTTAAACAAAATACAGTTCTTAGATAAAAAGATGAATCAACACTGTAGTGCTAAGGTACTTGATGGTAATTAAGGAATCCAGACTACTAGCAGTCACAGGGCCATTGCTGCTTTCGCTCCTTTTCTGTACTGCAGATGGTCCTACATGGTTCTCATATACACACGTTATAGTTACTGCCGTTTAGTGAAGTAACGAGTCCCTCAACAACATGGCTCAAGAGTTTCCACAGTCTATTAACTGTGAGATATTACCTCAAGTATGAACTTCCCTGCTGGCTCTTCCGTCCACATGTCACTGTGGAAATAGCAGATGCACCTCATGTGCAGTGATCAATCACAACAGTTCTTTCAGAGTCTATTGGCGATTGATCAATTAGGACCCGTTACTCAGTTCGTATACAGACAGCAGAGTGTCAAACTCAAGTGACATTTTATAAAACTGGATAATGGGAAGAGGGAATTGGCTCACAAAAGTGGAAGTGCTACCAAACAGTGACAAGTGGTAGCACTGTGAGTGACATTCAGATCGAATGTAAGCAGTATGTCGGCTAATAGAATTTAAATAAAAAATTAAGATGCTTTCTACAGAAAAAAATCAAATGTAAACAGAGTTTATGGAAAAATAGCTCACATTGGGGCTAAGTGACATTGCTGTCAGATTCTGGATGTGCAACCAGAGGACTTAGTGAGGGCTAACTTGTCAACAGAGGTGAGGAAAGTGTAACACAGGGATGAGGATTTTGTAGAGACTGTGAAATTGGCAAAAAAAACCCCACTTCACATTAAAGGAACTCTGGCTAATATTTCACAGCATTGAAAGTGTGAAGAATAAAATGTTGGAAGTTGATACAAATTTAGAAACAAGTATGATGGTTTGCCAAGGATTAGAAAAGATGCTTCCTTTGTATCCTAAATTACAGAGTTAGAAGAAGGCAAGCGCTATTCCAAGTACTCTTGATAAATTTTTTACATAGAAATAAAACACTTGATCAGGTACCTGGGTGGCTCAGTCGGTTAAGTGTCTACCTTCGGCTCAGGTCATGATCTCAGGGTCCTGGGATCGAGCCCCGCATCGGGCTCCCTGCTCAGTGGGGAGTCTGCTTCTCCCTCTGCCTTTGCCTCTGCCTCTCACTTGTTCTGTCTCTCTCTCAAATAAATAAATAAAATCTTTAAAAAAAAAAAGAAATAAAACACTTAAATTCTCAATATTTCTAATATTTTAATTATAGTGTGCTAAATAAATATGATTTTTACTATTTTTTCATTTCCCTATACATTTATTGCCAACCATAGAGTTTTAATGTTTTGAAAAATATTTTTCCTAGTCTCAGAATATTTGTAGTTTTTCCTTTGTTTATTAAGATTGCTTCACAATGGTTTCAGCTTGCTTGGTCGTTTTCATGTTCCTATGCTACTATGCAAAGCAAAAATGTCCTGTATGTGTCTTCTGCTTCTCCTGTGATCAGCCACGTCCCTCACATTCTCAACTTCTGCATGTTCTTTTTATTTCCTTCTGTTTGATAGCTAACTATTTTCTGCTGACAACAATCCTTTAGACATGTTATGCAGTAGCTTAATTTTTTTTGTATTTTTCTTAGGGTAAAGACAGGTATTTGTCTCTCCTTGTTCTTCATTGCCTTTTGCAGAGCTATTCATTTATTCAACAAATGTTTATTGAGCCCCTTACTGATATGGGAATATCTTTATGTCATCTTCATTTTGGAAACACAGTTTTAAATGATAGAGGATCCATGATGAGGAAGGCTTCTTTAGCTCTCTTGTTCCTGGATCTTGTTAAATTTCTGGCTGGTCTGCCCTTGTCCCAATTCATATCACAGCCTCAGGCTAGTTGAGAGGTTAGCTTTTTCTAGTTTGTACTGAGATCTCTTGCTTTTGATGGTGCCACTGAGCCTGGAATTTTTTTTTTTTTTTAAAGATTTTATTTATTTTTTAGAGAGCGAGCGAGAGAGAAACAGCATGAGAGGGGAGAGGGTCAGAGAGAGAAGCAGGCTCCCCGCTGAGCCGGGAGCCCGATGCGGAACTCGATCCCAGGACCCTGGGATCATCATCTGAGCCACCCAGGCGCTCCGAGCCTGGAATTTTTATTCAAGTAGCCACCTCTGGCCGTGCAGCAGAGTTCTTCCTGCTCCTGGACTGCCCAAGCGGTGGGGTAGGGTAGCAGCGGCCCCACCAAAATGCCAGGTTCTCACGGTTTCTCCAGAGATTCCAGTCAATTTTTCTTGAATAAATGCTTCTCTGTGTGTTGTATGCATTGATCAATTTCCAGTATCTTTAAATGGGTCTTTTTTACAACTTTGTGCAGTTTTACTGTTGCTTTCTGGTGAGAGGACTTAGGAGCTTCTCGCTCAGCAATTTTAGAAGTTCTCCCATCCCTGCTATGTGTCTTTACTGGGCTTCCCTACACTGAAGATTTGTAACTTCAGATTTCCCATATCACCTCTTCCATCTTTGCTCTTAACTATAAGGTATTAAAACTCTTACCATCCTGGCATGAAGCTTTAACTACATTTGTTCCCATCGTATTCATTCCTCCTGTTAATAAGGACGAAGAGTCCTTCCTATCAGAGACTTCGGTTCTGTTCTGAATCCCAGCTGTGCTTTTCTTCTCTACTTTTGACTCTCTGTTGACTGCTTCCCATCAGGACAGAAGTGTGCTCTGCTGTCTCTCATTCCAAAGCCTGCTTTGATCCCCAAACTTTTTCCAACTATTACTCTATTTCTCTGCTTCCTGTTATCATTCAGCTTTTTAAAACTATACACACATTTTTTTTCCCTGTTATCTTAGGTCCCTTTCATAGTTACCCACTGTGTGACTTCTGACACAGCTACCCCACTGAAGCTGCTGTTGAGATTCAGGGGGCATCCAAAGGGGCATCACATATAACTGAAACTTCTTTATCGTCATCTCATTTGAACTCTTAGCAATATTCAATGCATACGACCATTTCCTCCTTGAGAATACTTTTTTGTCTTGTTCTCTTAATGCCATTCTCCTCTAGTTTTTTTTTCCCCCAGTCTTACTATTTATCTTTCATAGTCTTTTTTCTTTATTCTTCCTTTTCCACTTGACCTGTGAATCTTGATCTTCTTCAAGGTAGGGGTTTTTGATATTTATTTTGTCCAATACCTCCCTTTTATAACCAAAGTTCTCTTGTACTAGTAAATGTCATCTTCATCCTAATAGTTTCTTAAGCCAGAAACCAAAAATAGTTTTTTTCCTCTCTGTCCCTTGCTCTTCATACTTATCAGCATATCTGTCAGTGCTTCCCCAAAATATACTGTCAGTATGTTATTTCTCTCCATCTTCATCACTAACACATAAACCCATGTTGTTGGAAACCTATCTCTGTGCTCTGCAGCCAAAATATAACACGAAGACAGAATGTGGGGATAAAGAAGAACAATAGTTTTATTGCTTTGCTAGGCAAAGGAGGCTGTAGCTGGCCAGTGCTTTCAAAATTTCAGACGTGCCTGAGGTAAAAGGTTGCGGGAGTTTTAGAGGAAAATAAAGTATCTGGGCAGTTTAGATAGGAATCTGGTATGAGCTACCAGCTCTTCATCATGTCTTCAAGGTGATGTCTGACTAGCGCCGGCCATCTGAGTCTCTTGACTGAGTATATTTTGAGGTCAGCGAGATGTCCACATTGATACTGAGCTCCCGGAACAAAGGATTCTACAGAAAAACAAGTCAAGGGTGAGGGGGCTTCAAGAATGAGGAAGAGAAAAATCTGTTGCATTTAAAGTCAAGCCTTGCTGAAGCACGAGTGTGTCCATCTGAATTTCCATCCATCTTTATGTTTCTGTAGCAGTTTCATCCAGACTGTCAACTCTTGCCTTACTTATTTACTCAAGTCTCCATTTCTAGTCTTGCCATTTGAGTTTTTCTCTCACAAGAGAGTGGGCATAGTCATACTCTTAAGATGTAAATCTCAATACCTCTCCTCCACTTAAAACTCACTAGTGGCATTCCATTACCCTCTTTACTGTGACCTACAAAGACCCTACCACACCTGTCTCCTGCCATTGTCTTCAGTGTTCATCCCAACACTTACCCTCCTGCGATAGTGGGCTTCAGCCAAACCACTTACTTTCCACGCCACACTCTTTCCCATATTAACGCCTTCCTATCTACGATTTCCACTGCCTAAAATGCTTTTCTTCCCTCTTGTTTTGTGGCTTACTTCTTGTCCTTTCAGTCTCACTTAAGTGCCGCTTTACCAAGAGGCCTTTCACAATCCGCTTATGTCAGTTCTTGTTAATGCTCCCAATCCCATCTGTCCTCTTTTCTGTATGGCCCAACTAAATACAGTTTGTATTTAGTTTTCTGTTATTTGCCTGTTTTTTTCCACGAAAATGTAAGCTCTCTGAGTGCAGTTACTGTGTTTATGTCTTAAAAATCCTTATAACGGGGCGCCTGGGTGGCTCAGTTGGTTAAGCGACTGCCTTCGGCTCAGGTCATGATCCCGGGGTCCTGGGATCGGGATTGAGCCCCGCATCGGGCTCCCTGATCTGCGGGGAGCCTGCTTCTCCCTCTCCCACTCCCCCTGCTTGTGTTCCCTCTCTCGCTGTGTCTCTCTCTCTCTCTGTCAAATAAATAAATAAATAAATCTTTAAAAAAAAAAAATCCTTATAACGGGCGCCACCCAGATGGCTAAGCATCTGACTCTTGAGCTCAGGTCTTGATCTCAAGCTTGTCAGTTCAAGCCCCAAGTTGGGCTCCAGACTGGATGTGGAGCCTACTTAAAAGAAAAAAATTCTTATGGCAAGTATACTTTTTGACACATTGATACTTGATAAATTTTTTGTTGAATGGCTGCATTAATAAGAGAATTGTGTAAAGTGAGGTTGAAGGCACAGAATGTCAAAAAAGAAGAAGCCAAATACTGGTTACTTTACTTTTTTTACATTAAAGTATCTGAAAATGGGATAAATTGCTAATATTAGACTCTGTAATTGAATGTTTTAAATCAGAGAGTTGAATGATAAATTCTGTAACTTTTTTATTTTAGCCTTTTCTACCCCCTTCCCAAAGTAGAGCAGAATATGATTCAGAGGAGAGTCTGGAAAGTGATGACGATGATGATGATGTTTTAGCCTCAGATTTCCATCTCCAAGAACATTCTAATTCCAATTCCTATAGGTATGGAATATTTAATTTTAAGCTTCTTTTTAAAAATTAATCGTGGCTTGGGGCGCCTGGATGGCTCAGTCGGTTAAGCATCTGCCTTCGGCTCAGATCATGATCTCAGGGTCCTGGGATCGAGCCCCACATCAGGCTCCCTGCTCAGTGGGGAGTCTGCTTCTCCCTCTCCCTCTGCCTGCCACTCTCCCTGCTTGTGCTCTCTCTCTCTCTGTCAAATAAATAAATAAAATCTTTAAAAAAAAAAATTCATCTTGGCTTATATACATAATATTTTTGAAAATAACACATGAAATTGGTAGCTTGTTGAGTTATAGCACACATTATAACTCAGATTTCTTTAGATGAAATTGTTAAATTCCTTTCTTTAAGAATAATTACACAGTAGTTTTTTATTATCCGTGAATCGGTCCTCACAAATGCTGTCTACTTTTCCTTGCCTTTGCTCCCTGGGATAAACAAACTCCACTGTTTTAGCCTAGAAAACATAATATCTTTTCAGTATAATACTAATACTCTAAGATCAGTATAATACTAATACTCTAAGTCAATGATTACTGTCTTAAAAATGGCTTCCACATATTATAAAAATCATAAATATTCAAAATGTTCACCCTCAGCTCCAGTGCTGCTTTATCCTTATATGTATGAGTAACAGGATATTATCTTGTCCCTTTTGATACGTTGTATATCTCTGAAAGGTATATATATTTTATCAAAACATTGTATGTTAATGATGTGATAGAAAAATAGAAATTTTCCACAAGAAATAAGTAGTATATTGGCGAAAATGAAATAAAAATACTCCTTTATTGAACGGAAAAAATATTTGGAGATTTTTACTTATTGGTATATTGTTGGTTTTTTCCTGTTGACCCAATTATATATAAATTATTTACATGTCTCAAAAGTCATTCAAACTCTGTAACTTAATAACAGCAAAGACCAAACAACCCAATTAAAAAAGCAGGCAAATGACTTGAATAGATATTTTTCCAAAGAAAATATACAGATGGCCAATAAGTACAAGAAAAGATGCTCTCATTAATCATTAGGGAAATGCAGTTTGAAACCACAATGAGAGATCACTTCACGCCCCTTAGAATGACTACTATCCAAAAACCGGAAAATAACAGTGTTGGCAAGAATGTGGAGAAATTGGAACCCTTGTGCTCTATTGGTGGGAATGTGAAATGGTGCAGCCACTGTGGAAAACATTATGGTAGTTAGGAAATTAAAAATAGAATTACCATATGATCCAGCAATTTCACTTCTGAGTATATACCCAAAAGAATTAAAAGCAGGTCTTGAAGAGGTATTTGTACAAACCTTGCTTGCTTCAGCAGCGCATATGCTAAAAAAAATGGGATTGGTATTTGTAGAAACCATATTCATAACAGCATATAGCCAAGGGATAAAAGCACTAGGTGTCTGTTGACAGATGAATGCATAAACAAAATGGGGCATATTCATGTGATGGAATAGTATTCAACCTAAAAAAGGATGGAAATTCTGACACATGTTACAAAGTGGATGAACCTTGAGGACATTATGCTAAGTGAAATAACTAGTCCCAAATAGACAAATACCATGGCAGTGGTGAATAATTCCACATATGAGATGTGTAGAGTAATCAAGTTCATAGAGACAGAAGGTACAATGGTGGTTGCCAGGGGCTAGGAGAAGGGGGAAATGGGGAATTATTGCTTAATGGGGATAGTTCCAGTTTTGCAAGATGAAAAGAGTTCTAGAAATAGATGGTGGTGATGCCACTGAACTGCACTTAAAAATAGTTAAGATGGTAAACTCTATATATACAATTTAAAGTAATAAAAAGCCAGTACTCTAAGAAATAAATGTGTTTCACTTTAAAAGAGAAGTTGAAATTTCTTTTTTTAATAAAAAAAGCAAAACTATATAAAAATGTGAAATTGGAAGTCTCACATTTCTTCCACCCATTTCTTCTCTACACCCTCTACATCTACCCATTTTTATTAGTTTCTGTTTTACCCTTCTGTTTGCAAAAATAAGTGTGTTTGTAGGTGTGCAAAATCTTTTTTCTCTGCTTTCTTACATGGAAGGTAGCAGGTGCATAGTATATATAATGTTCTATAATTTGATTATTTATTAATACATGCTGGAGTTCACTTCATACTAACCCTTCAAGATTCTTCTACATTCTTTTTTTATGGCTTCCTTAATATTCTGTGATTCCAAACCAAAGTGTTTCAGCCAGTACTCTCCTGGCAGATAATTGGTTGTTTCTGCTCTTTTGCTCTTATAGGTAAAGCTGACATGAGTAACTGCATGTATATATTGTTTTGTTTTTCTGGAAGTATATCTGCAGAGTAGATTCTTGATAGTGAAATTGTTGGATTCAAGAGTGGTGTACTCTTCTAAAACCCTAAGTAAATTTTTAACAGATCTACTGTTGTTTTATTTTTAGTTGGTCATTGATGCGCTTGGCAATGGTGCAGTTAGTGCTCAACAATTTGAAGACGTTCTATCCCTTTGCAGGTCATGATCTTGCAGGTAATGAATATCTTAACATGACCTAATATTCCCGTTGTTTAGCTTTTTTTCTTTCAAATAGTCGAGAAAAACTTTAGTAACTTCCTGTTGTAGAAGATAGGTTTCTTTTAACCAGACCAGCTGTCTATAAATGTGTCTGTCATACTGTTAGGTGCCATTAGGAGGACAGTGTCCAAGAAAGCAGGGGATCTGGACCTTACGTGATTGATTGTATTTGAGACTTTATTTATACCTCTAGTGGAGGTGTTTAATAGCAGTAGACACATAGAAAACTCAGCAAATGTAAAAACTTAGTGATTATTAACTCCAGAGGAAGAAAAGATTGTACAGAAAGAAAGGGGTGTGATAGTATACCACATGGTCCAGCTATGATCTATATTTATAAATATAAATAACAAGGTAAACACAGAAACACCAATTTAACCAAAAATTATTATGTGACTATGTTGGAATGATGGAGAGAGTAGTTTATTCTCATATTCTGTAACATAGTAATAAATGAGTACATCATTTCTAAAATTGAAAAATCCAGAATTCACAGTATAGGCATATTATTTAGATTTTTGGAGGTGAATAGCAAAAATAGCTAAAAGTTGAAAGTGGAGTGAGGAATCAGGAGAATAAAAGTATACAGAACTACAAAGTGCTGAATTTCATGTTAAGTGTTATTTAACTTCTTTTTTTTTTTTTAACTTTTGTGTATTTTCATTTTCTAAACAAATTTTAGTTACATACCATATAGAAATTGGGCTGATGCAAAGATTTAAAGCAATTATTTTTCCTCTCAACATATTTTCATAATATCCAGGTATATTTTTTCATGTGAAATTAAAGCCAAAAGCAGTAATTGATATAGCATTACTTTACATCATAAGTCATAAATATTATTCCAAGTTGTAATAGTAAAACTGATATAATTTCAACTCAGATTACTCTTTTTTTCTATTGTTCTGGGCCACCTAATTATGTTGAAATAGAGATTTATTACATCTTTTTTTTTTTTTTTAAATCCTCTGGAGGTCTCTCCCCACTCTCTTGCACATCTCCTCTGCCAAAGTGTCTATCTCAGTCATTCTTACAATCGACTGTAGCATTTTACTGAAGAAGACAAAAGTGGGTCATTTTTATTTTCTCTTTTCAGAGCTTCCAGTTAGCTCACCACTTTGTCATGCAGTTCTAAAAACTCTTCAGTGTTGGGAGCAAGTTCTTCTCCGACGACTCGAAATCCATGGTGGGCCACCTCAAAACTATATTGCAAGTCATACCTCTGAAGAGAGTTTGTCTGCAGGTCCTGCAATTCTCCGCCATAAAGCTTTGCTGGAACCTACAAACACTCCTTTCAAGTAGGTTGTCCTGTGGATCCTGTTTTTAAGTCAGGGTTTTACTAAATCAGTATGTTATTAATTAGTACTTTAAAAAAAAAAAAATTTAAGGCTTTCTGTGTTTCCTTCGTGGTTTTTGCCTCATATCTGTGTCTTTGTTTGATATATATTGTAGGCTTAGCAAACATTTCCTGCAAAGGTCCAGATAGTAAATATATTAGGCTTTGTGGACCCTATAATCCTTGTTGCTGCTAGTAAACTGCCATTGTAGAGTGAAAGCAACTATAGACAATAAGTAAACAAATGGACATGGCTGTGATCCAATAAACTTTATTTTCAAAAATGAAAGGCAGGCTGAATTTGACCTGTGGGCCATAGTTTACTTCCGCCCACTCTGGAACAGTGCTGTTCAAAATACTTAGTTAGCAAGCTGTTTTATCATCCATGAGGAGATGAAGCATTTGCACCAAAAGGTAAATCGATGCAGTGCTTGCTTCATCAATAAAGTTTTGCTGCAAAATGTTAACTGAATTAATAAACAGTGTACTTAGTGGTTTAGTGACATAGTTGATTTACATTATTTCACAAGTTCTTTAGTGAGCATCAGTAACAGAGTTCATGGAAGGCAGACCCTTTGAGTAGCTCTGCTTCTAGATCTCTCCTAGGAGAGATCTATTTTTCATAGATACTATGTTCCTAGGGGTTGCAAACTGCAGCCCTGACGCCACATCCACCCATCCTCCTGCAGTGTAAATAAAGTTTTATTGGATCACAGCCATACCCTTTCATTTTAATATTTCCTCTGGGTGCTTTCCTATCAGTGACTGAGTTGAGTGGTTGAAAGGCAGCCCACAAAGCCTAAAATATTTACTATCTGGTTTTTTAAGAAAAAATTTGCAGACTGCTGCCCTCAGTGATATGGTCTGATTCCGGTTAATTTATTATTATAAACATTCATAGAGCACCAAGGAAATGTGGCCGAGTTAATCAGAAATCTTCAAAGTGTATAATTAAATATCCTGTCTCTGTAGATCCAAACACCATCTGGCACTGTCTGTGAAGAGACTTTGGCAGTACTTGGTGAAGCAGGAAGAAATTCAGGAAACCTTTATCAGAAATATATTCACAAAGAAAAGATGTCTTAATGAGGTCTGTATAAGTTAAAACCTTTTACTCTTATTACTGAAGTCTTTTGTATTATGTAACCATAAAAAAGTTGCATTTTACAGACTTTTAAAAAAGTCACTTTTATATCATAAACATTTATTATGCAGTTAGTAGATAGAAAAAGGGACTGACAAGGAGAGACGGTTAGTATTTTCCTAAATCAAGTTTTAAAGTAACTAATTCAGATGTATTTAGAACTTATTTTTCCCCAAAAAAAGATACTGTTTGAGTGAAGATTCTACATCTTGTTTGCTGTGTTTTGAGTTGTCATGATTGCCTATCTAGGAGGCAAAGTAGAAATTTCCCATGATTTTCATATGATAGTTAAAAGAAGTTTATCTTAGAAGTTTAATTGAAACTAGGTTGGTATACTGAGAAAATTTCAAATATGTACATTTTATTTTTATTCTTTTGATTATGCTTTTTTTTTTTTTAAAGATTTTATTTATTTATTTGACAGAGACATAGAGAGAGAGAGGGAACACAAGCAGGGGGAGTGTGAGAGGGAGAAGCAGGCTTCCCGCAGAGCAGGGAGCCCGATGCAGGGCTTGATCCCAGCACTCTGGGATCACGACCTGAGCTGAAGGCAGACGCTTAACGCCTGAGCCACCCAGGCGCCCCTTGATTATGCTTCTTAATGAAATTTTGTAAACACAATTTATAAGTGTACTCTAGTTGATTATACTTTGATACTATCATTGTAATGATTATTTTTCTCATTTAGTTCAGTACTATAAAAACTTCCATTTTGATGATAATGGGGAACTTGCACCTGAATGTAAATTAACATATTACGTCTTTTTTTGTCACAGTATTGCTTTTAAAAAATATCGGGTAAACTCAGTAGTGGACTTAGTAATGGTACTAATTCCTTATGTCCTCATGGACTGACTAGTAACAAAGAGTTTCAAGACCGGCAGCTGGTCTGTGGATCACATTTTGAGAAGCATTGAACTAGGCTTCAAGCAAACTTTGCATGGTTTTTGAAGTGGGAGGGAAAACAAGAAGGTATTTCACTTGGAGAAATAAGGAAATAGAATGGCTTCTTTTCCCTAATTTCATTCTTTTTTTTAAAAAAATTTTTGAGTACAGTTGACATACAACGTTACATTAGTTTCACTTGTACAACCTAGTGACTCAACAAGTTTATGTATCAGAATGGCTTCTTAATCGACAGGTTAGCAAAAAGCAAGATGGCATATAACCTTAAGAAAAGGAAAAATTACATAGATCTCATTGCCTCTCGGTTTAAACACTGTTTTATAAGAGGCAACTGTGTGCACTGTTATTTAGTTTTTGCCAGATTATATATTTGAATTAGCCAAGCCAGAAAACAGACATAATTTTTGTCTAACTTAGAAAACTTCTGACTTACGTACCTTAGTATAACATTGAAAACTAAGCCAACAATAGTTAAAATAGATAGAATATAAATGAAGTATTTTTATTTTACCTTATGTAAGATATATTTTAAATATTGAGTGTATGAATTACCATTAAACAGTTCAAGAAAATGTTGGGATAAATAAAATTAAAAATGTACTGGATCAGAAACTAATTAATTAGGGTATATTTACTGGTAAGGTAATGTTTCTTATTTTATTTTAAATATGTCTTTGCCTAAAATAATGTATAACAAGTTAAAGTATTCTTAACAATAATTTATAAAACTCTGCTGCATTTTTCTGTATGAAAAGTATGTTTACTCTGTTCGTTATTTCTTTGTTTTTCTGATGTAGCTTATAATACGAATATGAAAGTTGGCATGATAATTTCAAGTACAAAATCATTTATTTATTTATTTATTTATTTTAAAAGATTTTATTTATTTATTTGACAGAGAGGGACACAGCGAGAGAGGGAACACAAGCAGGGGGAGTGTGAGAGGGAGAAGTAGGCTTCCCGCAGAGCAGGGAGCCCAATGTGGGCCTTGATCCCAGGACCCCGGGATCATGACCTGAGCCGAAGGTGGACGCTTAACCAACTGAGCCACCCAGGCACCCCCAAAATCATTTTTTAAAAAACAAGGTCATATTTGATTAATATAGGTGTAAAAATGAAAACATTTCTCTACTGCTGTTGTAGTCATTGTATTTGGGAAATTAAATAGTTCTCAAACAAAACGAAAAGCTGTTTTACCACTAGATTGTCTAACTGAATCGGAATAGTATCACTAAGGTAAGAGAGTAGCATGAGCAAGCCAGAAAGCATAAGGAAGGATAGCAGGTAAATGATTATAAGTCACCTTTTTAATTCCTTTGCTATTTTATTTTTAGTTTTCTTAGGAGTTATGATACCTTAAGAAAATTTTGAAGTTATTTTTGAGTTGTTATTTTAATCAAAGCATGCTTATGGACGTTGGACTAAAAGCTTTATAGTTATCAGTAAGCTGAATATTTTATCCGAATTTTATCTGCAAAATGAGTATAATATCCCTTAATCTGCAATGTTTTGACCAGTAGATCTAACTTACTTAAAACCTGACATGATTAATGGTAATTACTAGAAATTAATTTTTACCACTTTATTTTATTCTTTTTTTAAAATTTATTTTTGTTTTTTATTGTTTTATTCTTGATGGTAATATTTCTTTTTTTTTTTTTTTTTTGGTAAAGATTTTATTTATTTATTTGACAGAGAGAGAGACACAGCTAGGGAGGGAACACAAGCAGGGGGAGTGGGAGAGGAGAAGCAGGCTTCCCGCTGAGCATGGAGCCCGATGCGGGGCTCGATCCCAGGACCATGGGATCATGACCTGAGCCGAAGGCAGACGCTTAGCGACTGAGCCACCCAGGCGCCCCTTGATGGTGATGTTCTTAAAAATAGTGATATTTTGATAAAGGGAATATGAAAATGAAAAATTTATATGGTGAATCAGAGATTGGATGGAATTAAATAGAACAGTAACTTCATAGAATTAGTATAATATTATTTAATCTTTACTGGACAGTTGACTAGCTTATTTTTGGTATTAACAAAATTACCTTCCATCTCTTTTTTTATTAAAATGGTGATTGTATTTAAGTAGCTTGAGTCCAAGTCACTGTGACTTTCCAGGTGTTTAGGAAGTAGGTACCGGACAGGCCCTGTGTTTTGGATGGGAGGATTCTGAGACTGCTGCTGCTTCTTACTCCTTACGCATTTGAAAATGAAATTTTCTCCATCTGATGTTAAAATTTAAAATCCTCATGTATCCTCAGATCTTTTCTTTTTATATACTGCACTTTTAACATAGAAGGTCTTTCCAGCTTGTATTTATTTTGAAATTAAGGACAGATAGCTGCAAATAGACTGTATCTGAATGGTTTCCAACCAGAAAAAAATACTTGACAGCTATCATCTTTGTCCCCTACTTAATATTTCTGTTTTCTTTTCTGTGAACTAAAGGTCTTGAACCACTTCTTTAACAAATGCTAATATCCCCTTTTAAGAAGGATGTGTGCCTTCAAGCAGTTTATTGACTATTTCTGGCTAAATAAAGAGAAAGAATGAGAAACCTAGAATTCTAAATTTTCTCATCAGGAGGTTTTCTTGAGGAGTGAGATACCATGATAGAGACAAGGCATAGTAGTTTGTATGAAGAAGAACAATTTGACTTTTACTTTCAGGTGAGAGTACTGTGGCACCAGTAGCTCTGAAACTTGTAATATTAAGAACTGTCGGCTCAATTTTGCTTTAATGTCAGCATTTCAAAATAAGTTGGTTAAAATTTCTTGGAGGTGAAATAAAATTTACGGTGGTGGTTAATGAGTTCTGAGGGATTAAGGTTTCTCCAGCCTCTCACCATGCACCCCACACATGCTCCTTTTAAGATGTATGGTATTTAAAAAATAATAACTCAGTTCAGTGTTATTTTCTAGTAAATTCGGTTAAAAATATAATTTAAAAAAATATCCCCAGTATTTTGCATGTTATATCTCGTCTTTACTCTTTGTCATGTGGTTATTCTTTCTTGATGAAGTCATTAGAGGACAACTGTGAAACCATCAAAAATTCTATGATGGAGGAGCCAAACATCAATAAGGTACAAAATATCATTCAACTGAAATTAGAAATTGCATTCTTTAACAAGAAAAACAGATTGTTTGTGTTTTAGTTTTGAACTGGACTTTGTTTCCAAAGCAATTAAATTATTGTTCCCTCAAATTGCTTGGTTTCAACAACTTAAATATGCAATCATAAAAATGGTTTATGTTTTGTTAATAAGAGAATGCAATTTTAAAGGGAGTTGAATGTAACCTGTTTTGGCTACAGATTTTTCTGAGTAAATACAACTGAAGTTCTTAATAAAATGTAATTACAGTAGCCCTTATAGAATTATAGTGGTATTGTTCTATTTTTTGCAAGTGTTACTTTTGAAGTTAACATTTTCTCCTGTGATGTTAATTCCTTAAAATATATCAAATGCTGTTATGTAACATTGTACTTATGTTACATAACATGTACATATTATGTACATGTACACCTGTACAACAAGTACATGTTATGTAATTATTTTTCTGGTAGGAATAGCATATAGCAAATTGCCTTGTGTGTAGCAATTTCTCATAACACTTGAGATGAAGAGCAAAAATTGTAGGAATTTGTATAATCATGAAATACGTCCCAAATGTTCTATGATCATATATTCAAATATGATTTTTATTAAGTTGATATTTAACTCATCTGTTTCTTATTCTGATTTTAAGTCCCTCTCAACAAAGTAATTTTTAGGGGAAAAATTTCTCGGAAGATATTTTTTTAAGGCTACTAATTCCCACTGTTAATTCTTTCTCAAAGAAAATCTTTTGGTAAAAATAGGAAAAATAATTCTGTACAATTAATAAAAGAGAGTGATTAGCTGTCACGTGTGTGTTAGAACTCAAACTTTGGCAAAATACATTTATGCAGTTCATACTTTGGAAGTGTCTACCGGCCTTTGGGAATTTTGAAAGAATATAGTTGAAACTTTTTATCAGTTAATAAGTCCTTGCCTCAGTTAATTACTAGTCTGTACATTATCATGAATTCTCATCCAAAGATTTTTCTTCTTTTATAAGATGTTAATAATCAGAATGTGGTATTTCTGTAGTAATCACAGTACTTTAAAAGATAGTCATTCTGTTTGGTGAGTTAACATCATAACTGTTTTTGGCCAGAATTTTCCAAGTGTCTGCTACAATTTCTTTTAAACAGGTTTATTAGGTATACCTGAGTTAAAACATCTGCACGTATTTATTTAAATATAGTTTGACTGATCTTGGCATATGTATACACTGGTTAAGCCATCACCACACTTGAGAAAATGAATATACATATATATATAATACATACATATAATGTCCCTCTTCCTCCTTTCCTCCCACCTCTGCCCTCTTGCGCTACAGGTAGCTATCAGTCTACTTCCTCGTGTTATGGATTAGTTTGCATTTTCTAGTATTTTATGTAAATGGAATCATATAATATGTCCACTTTTTTCCCTCTAGCATAATTATTTTGAGATTCCTCCATATTGGGTATTTCAGTAGCTCATTGCTTTTTATCGCTGAGGTGTATTCATTGTATCACTGTACCATAATTTGTTTATTTTGTACCTGTTGGTGAACACTTGAGCTCTTCCCATTTCGGAACTATTTCAAGTAAGAATGCTCAGAATAGTCGTACACAAGTCTCTGTGTATGGGTATGGCTTTCATTTGTCTTGTGCAAATGCTTAGGAGTGGAAGGGCCAGATTGCATTGTAGGTGTCTGCTTAACTTTTTAAGAAGCTGCTCAAGTATTTTCCAAGGTGGTGGTACCATTTTACACCCCCAGCAGCAATGCATGAAATCTCAGTTGCCTTACCTTCTCACCAATAACTGGCATGCTCAGCCTTTTTATTTTAGCCATTCTGGTAGGTGTGTAGTGGTTTTAATTTGCATTGAGCATCTTCTCATGTGCTTGTTTATCATTCATATAACTTTTTGGTTGAAGTCTTCAAATGTGTCTTTCTTTGGGTTGTTTTCTTAATAGAGTTTTAACAGTTCTTTATAAGTTAAGTCATAGCTGATTGGCTATTGGCTGTTCTACTCTATTGCATGTCTTTTTATTTACTTTACAATTTGTTTTAAACTGAGTTGTTTTTTTAACGACTTTTTTTATTTATTTGACAGAGACACAGCAAGAGAGGGAACACAAGCAGGGGGAGTGGGAGAGGGAGAAACAGGCTTCCCGCTGAGCAGGGAGCCCGATGTGGGGCTTGATTCCCATGACCTTGAGCCGAAGGCAGACGCTTAACGTCTGAGCCACCAGACGCCCTAAACGGAGAAGTTTTTAATGGACACATTGGACCTCATCAAAATTTGTTCTGTGTATGGACATCCTTTTTGGTGTCATATCTAAGAAATCTTTGCCTAACCTGAAAGTCACAAAGATTTTCTCCTGCTTTGCTCTCATTTTAATTTTACAATTGGTGAAGATTACTTCCATCACTGCAACTTTCCAGTGAAAAAGAAATCTGGGGCGCCTGGGTGGCTCAGTCGCTAAGCGTCTGCCTTTGGCTCAGGTCATGATCCCAGGGTCCTGGGATCGAGCCCCGCATCGGGCTCCCTGCTCGCCAGGAAGCCTGCTTCTCCTTCTGCCACTCCCCTGCTTGTGTTCCTGTTCTCGCTGTCTCTCTCTCTGTCAAATAAATAAATAAAATCCTTAAAAAAAAAAAAAAGAAAAATCTAAAGCTCTGCCCTACAAAGAAATCACAACACAAAGGCATTGTTTAAATCCTACAAAAAAAAATTTTGGAGTCATTTTTTTATATGGCACAAAGTATGGATTGCAGTTATTTTTTTTAATCTGTGTATCAGTTATTCACCACTCTTTTCTGAAAAGATTATCTTTTCCTCCACTAAATTGCCTTTTCCTCCTTTTTTTTTTTTTATTAAAGATTTTATTTATTTATTTGAGAGAGAGAGAATGAGAGAGAGCATATGAGAGGGGTTAGGGTCAGAGGGAGAAGCAGACTCTCCGCCAAGCAGGGAGCCCGATGTGGGACTCGATCCAGGGACTCCAGGATCATGACCTGAGCCGAAGGCAGTCGCTTAACCAACTGAGCCACCCAGGCGCCCCTGCCTTTTCCTCCTTTTAAAAAACGAATTGACATATATGTGTCATGGATTCTGTTTTGGACCATTGATTTATTTATCTTTATACTAATCTCCCACTGTCTTACTGCACTGACTAGAATTTCCAGTCCAGTATTGAATAGAAGTGGTAAAAGCAGACATTTTTATTTTGTTCCTGTTCATTAAGTATGCTGTTATCTATAGGGTTGTTTTAGATGTCCTTTATAAGGTTGAGGAAGATTTTCTGTTCCTAGCTTGTTGAGAATTTTTAATCAGTAATAGATGTTGGATTTTGTCACGTGTTTTTGTTTTTGGTTTTTTGGGTTTTTTGGGGTTTTTTTGCTACTATTGAGATGTTCATATGGTTCTTATTTTAGTCTGTTAATACAGCTAAATAATTTGGTTGATGAGTTAGTTTATGTTTAATTAACCTTTCATTCTCTGATTAAGCTTGATTTGGTAGTGATGTGTTTGTTATCTTTTTTATGTATTGGTAGATCTGTTAAAAATTTTGTTAAGAGTTTTTGCATTTATGTTAATGAGGAATATTGGTTAATGGTTTTCTTAATGTTTTGGGGTTCTTTTTTGGTTTTAAACTAAAGCTGGACTCAGAAGATGAGTTGGGAAATATTCTCTTTAATTTTCTAGAAAAATTTGTGTAGAATTAGTATTATTTCTTAAGTGTTTGGTGGAATTCATGAGAGAAATCGTCTGGGCTTTTTTATCTACAGATTCAGTTTCTTCAACAGATATAGGGCAAGTCAGGGTATTTATTTCTTCTTGAGTGAACATTAGTAGTCCATGTCTTTAAATAAATTTGTCTGTCTGGGGCACCTGGGTGGCTCAGTTGGTTAAGTGTCCAACTCTTGATTTCGGCTCAGGTCATGATCTCAGGGTCCTGAGATCAAGCCCTGCATCAGCCTCTGTGCTGGGCATAGATCCTGCTTGGGATTCTCTCTCCCTCTGCCCCTCCCCCCTCTGTCCCTCTCTAAAATAAATAATAAGTAAATTTTAAAAAACAAATTTATCTGCTTCAAGTGTCAGATTTATAGGTGTAAAGTTATTCATAGTATTCCCCTATTTTTTTAATACACAGTGAAATCTCTGGGGATGTCACCTTTCATTTTTCTGCAGTTTTGAAAACAATTACTTCTTGAATATTTTTATTTCCTAATACTTTGAGTATTGGTGTCCTTTTATGTTCACTTGCAAGCTTCCCATTTCCTTGCAATATGCCTTTGATACTCTTTAGATCTCCTTTTACTTTGTTTTGTTTTATTATATCATTAGAGTAGTGCTGAAGTAATCCAGATGCTCACCTTCACGTTGTAGAAGGTGATAGTAACTGAAAATCACCAATGAGACCTGGAGTCTCAGGTCAGCTTTTCTGTAGATCTGTTGTGGGACCTTGAGCTCTTTACACCCTTGAAGGCTTCTTTACTAATGTATAAAATTAGGGTTGATAGTTTTAAACATGCTGACTGCTCTGATTTAAACAGTAGTGAAGTCCTGGATTTAGTCTGTTGTGGTCCTCTCTTCCTCAGTTCTTCAAGTAAGCTCTGTGGAACCTGAACATTGTTTAGATCAGTTCCTGTATAAAATTTCTCTTTTTTTAAATGGTGGTAAAATATACAAATAAACTTTACCATTGTAATTGTTCCAAGCGTACAGTTGTGTGGCATTAAGTTCCTTTATATTGTTGTGTAGCCATCACCACCATCAATCTCCAGAGCTTTTTCATCTTCCCAAACTGAACCCTGTCCCCATTAGACAGTAGCTCTCCATTTTCTCCCCCTCACCTAACCTAGCCCGCCACCCACCATCCTGCTGTCTGTCTCTGTGAATTTTATTACCCTGGGTATCTGTATAAGTGGAATCATACAGTACCTGTCATTTTATGACTGGCTTCTTTCACTTAGCGTACCATCTTGTATATATGTAGTATGTGGTGTGTATCAGAATCTCCTTTGTTTTTAAGCTTAAACGGTATTCCATTGTGTATACGTCACACATTCTGTGTAGCCATTCCTCTGTCAGTGGACATTTAGGTTGTTTCCATCTTTTGCCTGTTGTGAACAGTGCTGCTGTGAACATTGATGTACACATAACTGTTTAAGTCTCTGCTTTCAGTTCTTTTGGATATACACCCAATCTATGGTAATTCTGTGTCTACTTTTTGATCTGCATAATCTCTTAAAATCTCTTTTAGCACTAATATTTGTATTCTTTTTTCCTCACATATCCAGCACAATCAAATATTAAAGCATGGCCTGAAACCTTACATTAAGGTTTATATTAAACTTATATTAACCTTTACATTAAGACCATATTCGCTGTGGGGTTTTTTTTTACTATGATTTTATGTGGTATTGCCTTTAGCAAATTAAATTATATTCCTGGTACATGCAAGTCCTCTTTTTTTAGCTGACCACATCGTGTTTCCACTTCTTTCCTGGCCTACCTTAGATTTCATGATCCGTCATTATGATCAGTCCTTTACAAAAACCCTCAACCCTTTTGTGCTCTTCTCTCTCTGTCGTATTTGCCTTGAAAATTCCCAAACCTGTACATGCAGCTTTCTGTCTATTCTGTGCCATTGTAACCGAACCAACATGAGTTCCCTCCTCGGTGAGTCACAAATTCCAGGTTGAACTGTCACACAGAGAAAACTTTATTTGTAGCACATAAAGAGATCACAGGGAAAGGCTTCCAAAGCTTTGCATCCCCGAGCAAGGGTGAATGGGTTCCTTTTATTTAGGATTAGGATGCATATTTAGATGGAGAATCCTGGTCCTCCTGTGCAGAGTCAGCGAAGGTCACGCATATGCCTTAAGGAAACATGCCTATACACATGCTGTATGTTATGCAGATAAGGCATGTCCTCCTCCTTGGGCGGAGTTCTAGTACTAAATGAGGTAAAGATAGTCATCCTCATTCTAGAGGTCACTCTCTGGTCCATCTGTGCAAGTAGAAGTCGGAAGTTGAGATCACACTGGTCTGGGTGGCCTGGGCCAGCTGGAGGTCTTGTCAGGGCAGGTGCTGTTGCTGGAAGGGTGGTTTTGCTTTCTCTTTGCTTGACTTAAGAGATAAGCTGGAAAGAAGAGCTCAAGGAAAAATTGGGACAGAGGTCGGGGAGAACAAGCAAGTGGGCCGTAAAGGTCAGGTCTCTGGGGGTCTAGTTGGTGACATATTCACCCGAATAGCTGAACATGGATGAAGAAAAAGCACAAACCATGGGGGCTTGCCTTGAAATTTATAGCCACAAATCCCAAATTAAACTACCTGACCATCAAAATAAATGACTCTGTAGTAAATTTGTTTTCTTGTTCTCTTTTCCATTCTCCCCACTTCTGCCCTCTTTCCTCAAACTTCCAATATTCCTTTGCTATTTCCCACTGGTGTCCTTGTTTTGCCAGCAAAGTAAGTGTAGGGGATTTAGACTAATCTTCTTACCACCAAATCTAACTTCTGCTCTATATGCAGATATTTTGTTCTGCCTTTTCTAATACTAGATAGGCTGTCACTTTTTGTCCAAGACCAGATCTTCCATTTGTACATTGATCCTCTCTCTGTTTTATCTACCCAAGGACTTTGCTTCAGTAGTTATCTTCCCTCCCTCTTCCATGAGAAATATTTATCTTTCCCTTAAATTATTCGCAGCATAAGCAAATATATTTTATTGTCTTACTTTCAAATGAAAACCAAAAAACCTACCTTTGAATCTTTCTACTCCCTATTTCTGTAATCCCCTATCTAGGAAAATTCATTTATAGAATTGCCTATAAAATCATCAGAGAAGACTTAAAGAGTAATGTTGCAGACACCCTGTGGAGGAACCACCCAGTTAAAGAAATAAAACATTATCAATTCAGTTGAATGCCCCTGTGAATCTTCCCCAATGGACTTCCCTCCCTATTCACCGATGTCACATGCCTCTCTGATTTAGTTAAGTGTTATCTCCAGCCCACTCCACTGAGATTTTACTAGTCAAAGTCAGTCACCCTTGACTTCCAGGTTGCTAAATTCAGTAGTCAGTTCTGTCTTTCTTTACTTCAGTTGTTCAGTACCCTTTGATACTGTTGACCGCAGCCACCTTCCTGAAACTTGCTTTACTTGGTTTCTGTAACATCATATTTGATAATTAAGTATTCATAGTTGGAGAATGTTTCCTCTTCTGTCAATTTATTCTGTCAGCATTTCTTTCCCCAAACTACTTCTATCTTGAATTAGCTTATCTTTTTCCTCTCTTAGAAACGTTGGGTGTCTCAGGACTTAGTTCTCTAACCTTTTCTCTTCCCTGTCTTTACTTTCTCTTTGGGCTATCTCATGGTTTAAATATCACCCACAGCTAGCTCTTAAATGGTAACTCTTAAATCAATTCTTTCTGGCCCATTCATTTCCTGAACTCTGGACTTGCCTTATTAATCTAATAGCTATCTCACCCTGAATATGTAAACACAGAATTTTCTTTCTTCTCCTAGTCTTAATCCAAATCCCCACTTTTTCTTCACTTTTGTCTCATTAAATGGTACCTTCACTCACCCGCTTACCATGATGGTCTGAAATCTAGGAGCTATCCTTGCTTTTTCTCTTTTGCTCCTACTGTAATTTCAGTCCATTAGCAAAATTTATCCTAATCCCAACCACTCATTACTACCACCATTGCTACTACCCTAATCAAATCCCCCTTTACCTCTCACCCCAGCTGCTGAAGTAGCCTCTTAACTGATCTGGCAGCCATTCTCACACCCTGTATACTTTGCCTCACAACACGCAGGATTATCTAAACCCTTGCAGCGGCTTCCTAGCTTTAAAAAAAAATCTGAACTCTTTATTAAGGCTTTTAAGGCCCTCTGCACACTGAATCCTGCCTGGTCTCCAAGCTCATTTCCTACCACTTGCCATTCATCTCAAAATTAAATATGCATAAGCTTTTGAGATGCTAAACACCATGCTTTCTCCCTCCCTCCAGCTGATTCTTTTTTTTTTTTTTAAAGATTTTATTTATTTATTTGAGAGAGAGAGAATGAGAGACAGAGAGCATGAGAGGGAGGAGGGTCAGAGGGAGAAGCAGACTCCCTGCCGAGCAGGGAGCCCGATGCGGGACTCGATCCTGGGACTCCAGGCTCATGACCTGAGCCGAAGGCAGTCGCTTAACCAACTGAGCCACCCAGGCGCCCCCTCCAGCTGATTCTTATGCAGGTGATCTTTGGGCCACAGTATTAAGAACTAATATTTTTTTAAATCTAGGTAATGAGAGGACAGGAATGTATTTTCACATTGAAGAAGCTTTTTTTTTTTTTTTAAGATTTTATTTATTTATTAGAGAGAGAGAGGGAGAGTGACGGAGATAGCGCGAGAGAGCACGAGTGGGCGGGAGTGGGAGAAGCAAACTCCTGCCGAGCAGGGAGCCTGACCTGGGGCTCCATCCCAGGACCCTGGGATCATGACCTGAGCCGAAGGCAGATGCTTAACAGACTGAGCCACCCAGGCGTTCCTGAAGAAACTTTTTGAAGTTTATGCCTATTGGAGTTTTTTCTCCGTAAATTTAAAGTTTGAAAAAGCTCTGCAGGTAAAATGAATATATTTCCCCCCCCACCTACCCATTACCAGCAAATAACATACTCCTCAGTCGCCTGCAAATATCATTTGTCTTTCTTTTCCATTTCTTTAAAATCCAATAGTGGACAGTTAGTGTGCTTTAGATACCAGGCAGATATGTGACTAAGTTGAGATTTTTGTCATAAAATTACAGAATTTAACTTATACATTATATACATTTGATGGACCTCTTGTAGCCAGAGGTAAGATTATCCTTAGAAAAGAAGTTGACTTTGAAATCAACCACAATGTTTGGCAAGCACTGAAATTCTTTTATGTTATCAGATGGTATTTTAGATTAGAATATATTTGACATCTTTATATCCAGTGACCATGAGTTTTGTTTGCATAGGATTTGCAGGGTTTGGTTATCTTACAAGTCTCAACTTGCCATTCAACAGGCTTCTTATTTGCCATTTTTAAAAATAGTGCTAACTCACTTCTCTTGGTCAAACAATGGACAGGCATTGGTGATGTTTTTATCTAAACTTTGCAGGAATTATATTTGTTATATTCTTTTTTTTAAAAGATTCTATTTTTAAGTACTCTCTATACACAATGTGGGGCTCAAACTCCCAACCCTGAGATCAAGAGCTGCATGCTCTCCTGACTTAGCTAGCCAGACGCCTCAAGTTTGTTCTAATTTTTTTTTTTAAAGATTTTATTTATTTGACAGAGAGAGACAACAGCGAGAGAGGGAACACAGCAGGGGGAGTGGGAGAGGGAGAAGCAGGCTTCCCACCGCGCAGGGAGCCTTCAATCCCAGGACACTGGGATCATGACCTGAGCTGAAGGCAGACGCTTAACGATTGAGCCACCCAGGCGCCCCTGTTCTAATTTTTTGTCAAATTAATGACTTCTGTACTTCAAAATGAGTTGTGAACTATTTTATACTAATTCATTTTAAAGATTGAAGGTTAGGTGGTAAAATAAGATAAAACAGTATCCTACATTAACATTTCTAACTCTTAATAATTGCCTTGTCCTTTTACCTGTTTATTTCAGTAAATGTGGATTTTATACAATATTATCTTCTGCGTTCAAAGGCCTTGTATATACCTTCTCTGGGATAAGCAGAAGGTTGATATAGTTCCCTCATCTAAAGAATACTGAGTTATGGTCTGTTCATCTATTAAAATGACTTACTGACCTGGGCAAATTACTATGCCTTTCAGGGCTTCAGGTTGTTTTTTTTTTATAAATTAAAAGTTGTTTTAGGCTAGGAGCCCATAAACTATGTTCAGCTGGCCATATTTGACCTGTTCTTCTATAGGTAGTAAACTAAGAATGGTCCTTATATTTTTAAAAGGTTGTTTAAAAAAAAAAGATTAATATGCAACAGGGATGATCCTCTTTGGTGTGCAAAACCTAAAAATATTTGTCTTTTTAACCTTCTAATATTTATAAAATATTATCCAATGATTATAATGCTAAGAAATAGGGCAAACAAATCTTTTTTTAATAATTAGAATGTCTTGATCTTTTAAAGTTAATTCATTTGTGTTAATTTATTGGGAACATACGCAATTAATGAAGTTGTATCTTGTATCAACTGTCTTTTTACATATGGGAAGGCACGCTGGAAACAATTTAAATTTCCCGGGTCAAATAAGTTTTGTTTTAGGGATAATTAGCATGTAAAATAGTACCTTTGCTAGGAAATGTCTAAGAAGTTTCTTAAAATAATTAATGCAAGTATTAAATGACAGATTGGCATATACTATTTTTTTCTATGACTAAAATCACTATGTTTTTGTGTTTTCTTTCCTTCCATTTAGATAGAAGCAGACTTGGGATATCCTGGAGGTAAAGCAAGGATTATTCACAAGGAATCTGACATCATTACTGCCTTTGCTGTTAATAAAGTAAGTGCGTGGACTTTTTATTCTTTGATTATTAAGTATTCATTGTTGAAGAATGTCTCCTGTTTTGTCAGTTTATTCAGTATTAGTATTTCTCTTTCCCAAAGCTAATTCCCACTGCCTAAATTGCAATCTGAGTAAGTTACTTTATTTTATAAAATGATTATATTGTTTGATAATTAAATTTATTGGATATGTAGCAGATAAAATAATGTTTTATTACTACACAGAGAAATACCAAATATTTATATATGCAGTAGCCTTTAGAATTTATATAACATATTATAGCATTTAATTCAAAAAAAGGTTTTTTATTTTCCTTATATGAATATGTTGAATGTGATTATTAATATTAGATCAAATTCAAGCTTTTATATGACTTACAGAAATTCTCACTCATTAACTTACAGCTACAGTAGCTGCCTAGTTTTTTCCTTTACATTCCTTAGTCTTCCACTCAACATGTTCCTTAAAGCTCTCTGTGAGCTCCTTAAAGAAGGGGTAGCCTTAGCTGTGCAGTCTTCCCTAAATGCCCTGCTGCAGTTTTATTTGCGCACACACACACACACATACATATGTACACTTAAGTATGTATATCTCCTTTTTCACATATTCCTAATTTTAAAATAATTTTAAAATATTATTTAGATAAATACCCTATGGCATTATGCATTCAGTAATCAATGCACCAGTTGGTTCTCCATCTTCCTATGATACGTCTTTCTTTGATTTCTCCTAGATAGTTCCTTTATCCTTCTGTCCTCATCTTTCCCTATGTCCTTTGTCTCATTTCCCTCTTCTACACATCCCTGAACAGTGACTACTTCTGTTGAAGACAGGCAGGTTTGGAATCAGCCCTTTAACCAGACAGTTCTCCTGTTGTAATATCTGTGCAATATGGTATATACGTGTCAGATACAAATACAAAATTATTGTCTACACCCAACAAGTATCTTCCTTCCCTTGAAAAAAAATATGATTTTAAATATTCTGTGCTATAAAACAAACTTGTTTCTTTTTCTTTTCTTTTTTGGATATATATATATATATATAAGTAACTAGTAATGAACAGTCATCCACATATATAAAATCCGTTGTTCACCATGCAGGAAGAGTGTACCTGTTTAATTTTTATTTCTCCAGATTGATTATTGTTTTACATCCTTGCTAAATTTGTATATGAGAAATAATACCTTTTGCTTTAAATTGCATTATTTTAAAATGCTGATGAGATTGAACTTTTTCCCATTTGTTTAGTTGTGAATTATCTGTGTTAAGAACTGTGAAAGGCCTGAGATTTTTCTCTGCATTCAAGCAAACAAGTTATCTTTCTCAGTTTAATGGATGCTGTAAGAAGACAGAGACTCCTGGACCAGAGGCAAAAGACAGTTTTTTACTAATAGCAGAAGCAGTATCCAGAATATCAGCATTTATGCTCTGGTTTCCTCTGTTAACATTACCACAGAGTGGCAGGGAGGGGGCCAAATGATAACTGCACACAGAGTAGGTTGCATTATAGGAAAGGAACACTGAGTTTAGGGAACCTAAATCTTTTCTAATGGACATTAAGTGTACCTGCCCTTTGATCTGGAGGGAGACACCATAGGTATACAGCCATTCTGCAGAACAGACAGCAGTCAGTATGTCACTCACTGGACATTCAGAAACAGAGAGACCTGTGGAGAATTATCTCTGAGCAGTCTCATTATATCCTTTTTCCATTTATGTCTGGGGTATTCATTTTTTTGTTTCAGTTCGTATTAGCATTTTACATAATGGAAATGTTAATCCTATTTTCTCTTTGCTGTCATTTTATTTTCTCTTTTAGAGATGTACATTTTCAGTTCGTAGATGTTTAAAATTTTATGTCATTTAATCTGACCAGTTCTTTTTGTTAAAGATTTATTTATTTTAAAGAGGGGTAGAGAAAGAGAGCGTGGGGGTGGAGGAGAGGGCAGAGGGAAAGAGAGAGAAAAACTGTTTTTTTAAAAACTTTATTTAAGAGAGAGAGAGAGCAAGAGAGAGCACAAAGCAGGGTGAAGGGCAGAGGGAGAAGCAGACTCCCCACTAAGCAGGGAGCCCAAGGCAGGACTTGATCCCGGGACTCTGGGATCATGATCTGAGCCAAAGGCAGACACTTAACCAACTGAGCCACCTAGGTGACCGAGAGAGAGAAACTTTAGCACACTCTGCACTGAGCCTTGATCTCACAACCCAGAGATCACAACCTGAGCTGAAACCAAGAGTCACTTAACCGACTTCATCACTCAGGTGCCCCTAATATAACCAACTTTTAATTTATGATTATTCTTTTTTTTTAAGTTTTTTTTATTATTTATGATTATTCTGACATACTTTACCCACTCTTTTTCTACCCCCATACCTTTCCTTTGTGACCATTTCCCAAATTTTTTCTTGTTTAAGACTGAAAAGCTTTACATGAAAGTGATACTTATCCTATTTGAATAATGCACTGTTATTTCTTTAGTTTGATGTTCCTTATCTCCCTCACCCTTTTCTACCTTCTAGAGCTTCTATCCAACCCCTCCCTCCACATTTCGGAACTGTGCAAACGTCAGGGAGATTGTACCATACTAGCAGACTGGAGAGAGAGTGCTGGGAGAAGAAATAAAGTGGTACATGCATTACCGTTTAGAGGAGCCTTCTGTTAGATGCTCTTGAATTCTTAGAACATAAACATATCTCCAAGATCAAGCTGATAATTATTACACTCAGGATTTAATTAGTAAAATTAATTTTAAATATTCATTTGTGAAAATGCTGTCTTTTCTGTATGTTAAAGTTTCTAGGGGCTATTTTGTAGTTTCCATTTTTAGAAGTAGTTAATATACTTGTGCTTTTTTTAAAAAAATTATGATATGATTTATTTTTCAGGCAAATAGAAACTGCATAGCAATTGCTTCAAGCCATGATGTTCAAGAACTGGATGTTTCTGGAATTCTGGCTACACAGATCTATACTTGGGTAGATGATGATGCTGAAATGGAAACCAAAGGGTACTTTTATACTTTGTTTTTAATTCAGTAACATTGTGTTAAAATGATGATATCACAGAACTATAGCTTTCAAAAGATTTTTAGAGGAATATTCCTAGATTGTAAGTATAGTGGATGCTGATATGATAAAGAGTGAAAAAGGGGTTGGCAGGAGCTTTAAAAAAAGGAATTGAGGGTTAGAAGAGATTAAAGTGAGAAATAAAAAAAAAAAGAAAAAGAAAAACAAAACAAAACACTAATTGGAAAAGATATATGCACCACTATGTTTACTGCAACATTATTTGCATTAGCTAAGATATGGAAGCAAACTAAGTGTCCACCGACAGATGAATAGATAAGGAAAACACACACACACACACACACACACACACAGGAACATTACACAGCCATAAGGAAGGATGAGATAATGCTATTTGCAACAACATGGATGGACCTAAAGGGAATTATGTTAAGTTAAATAAGTCACACTGAGAAAGAAAAATGCCATATGGTTTTACTCATATGTGGAATCTAAAAACACAATAAAGAAACAAACAAACAAAAAAAGTGAGAGATTCTGCAGTTGTTCACATATGAAGTTACTGTCTACGAGTTAGGAGTTAAGAGCTGAAGAAAATTTTAGAGGGAAATACAAAGGCATATATTAGAGCTTTCACATAAAGAAGAAGAAATGAAGAACTAATGGGTTGCTTTCATTCCAGCTGACGTTCTTTTGTAGATCAGAAGATTTCTTGGTTATACATGCTCGTGATGATTTAACAGCTGTGCAGGGTACAACCCCATATACGCACAGCAACCCTGGCACTCCAATCAACATGCCGTGGCTCGGCAGTACACAGACTGGCAGAGGAGCATCTGTGGTATGTAGAGTGCAGCACGCTGTGCACAGGGGTGCCTGGGTGGCTCAGTCAGCTGAGCGTCCGACTCGATTTCAGCTCAGGCCTTGATCTCAGGGTCCTGAGTTCAGGTCCTGCATTGGGTTCCATGCTGGGCATGGAGCCTACTTACTTAAACACACACACACACACACACACACACACACACACACACACCAAGTAAAAATATTGTGTTTAAATGTCTTTTTTCCCCCTCTAGTTTAATAAAGGATGATTTAAACATTTTTTAAAAATTCTTAACTTTTTATTAAGTCAGACTTGCTGGAAATTATAAATTTAGATTGTGAAGAATAATATGTTTTCATATGAAAAAAATATGACATTTTAAATAATTTAAAATACATTATTTGCAACCTGCTGTTACAAATCAGGCATCAGCAAGCTATGGTCTGTGGGTCAAACTATTTTTGTATAAACGTGCTTGAGAATAGTGTTTACATTTTTCAGTGGTAGAAAAAAAAAGTCGAATGGTATTTTGTGACACATGAAAATTATATCAAATTCAGATTTTCATTATCTATAAGTAAGTTTTATTGGAACATAGCCACAGTCATTTGTTTATATTTTGTCTGAGGATCTTCTTGAGCCCTGATTAAGATGTGATCCATGTTTATCCCTCAATGAGATTCTTTTATTAATACTTAATGATACATGGAGTCAGAGAAACCCAGGACCAGTAATTCTTTCTGGCTTTCTGGTGGTGTGGTTATTTTCTTTAAAAACTTACTGATATTATCATCTTTTAAAGGGAAACTTAAAGAGAATATACAAAATATATAAAAAGAAATGATAGGCAGTTTTTCCAACTCCAGTTTCGGAGAATACAATGCCCTTCTTCCTGTCACAGATTTCTTGCTGGTCTCTGCTGCCACACTTGCTCCCTGTGTTCTGGATACAGCGGCCAGAGTTGCTCTTTTTTAGAGCATCATTGAGGTTGTCACTCCATTGTTTAAGACTTTCGGATTTCCCAGTACAACTTTAAAAAAACAAGTCCTTCAGGTGGCCTCTCCAGTCTACTGTGATTTAACCCCTGGCAACCTCTGCAGCCTCATCTCTCTTCATTCTGTACTTGATTCGCTTTGCTCTAATTACAGTGGCCCTCTTTCTGTCTCTCAAAAACATCAAGCTCCATTGCCCTGTCAGAGCCTTTGCCTTGCTTTCTGCTTCAGGCGTTCTTGTTTTACCATTCAGATCTCAACTCAGGTTCCCAGGGATTTCCCTTGCTTCTCTAGTGAAGGCATCTGTCCCTCCCTACTCTATCCGTAGTCAGTCTATATGTCATATTATCGCCCATTTTATCATCTTTAATGGCCTGTATCAGTTTGTCTTTTTTATTTTTTTTTTAAAGATTTTATTTATTTATCTGAGAGAGAGGATGAGAAGAGAGAGAGAGCACATGAGAGGGGGGAGGGTCAGAGGGAGAAGCCGACTCCCTGCTGAGCAGGGAGCCTGATGGCGGGACTCCATCCCGGGACTCCAGGATCATGACCTGAGCCGAAGGCAGTCGCTTAACCAACTGAGCCACCCAGGCGCCCAGTTTTGTCTTTTTTAATGTACTCTGTAATGTAAACTCTGTGAAAGATTGTTGTGCCTGCCTTAGACACTGATGATCTCTAACTAGAATGGCGTTTGGCATATAGTCAGTGCTCAAAAAATACTTGTTTTTACTACAAAGCATTATAATACAGAAATATACCTTTGTCATTCTTGTTAGGATGGAATTTTCTTTCTATCTACATCTTAGAAGGACCGCTTTTTTTTTTTTAAGATTTTATTTACTTATTTGACAGAGACACAGCGAGAGAGGGAACACAAGCAGGGGGAGTGGGAGAGGGAGAAGCAGGCTTCCCGCAGAGCAGGGAGCCCAATGCGGGGCTCGATCCCAGCACCCTGGGATCATGACCTGAGCCGAAGGCAGACACTTAACAATGGAGCCACCCAGGCGCCCCAGAAGGACCTCTTTTTAGAGGGGATCATTGTGATTTGTTAGCATAATTAATCTAATTGGTCCCACTCCGTCCTCAAGAAAAAGACACCAGTATAATCAGGTGATTCTTTTTTATAAGGATCTTCTAAAGTAAGTTATGATTTCTTTCCTTTATAATGTTCTGCATATGCGTTAGAAATTTTATTAAACCTGTGTTTATGTATTTTTTTGTTAATGGTTTTACTTTGATACTTTAGTCAGAAAGAAAAGTAAAAGAATAGGAATATTTAGGCATTTCTTTAATTAAAAAGGAACGTAAGATTTCAACAAGTTTGCCAAACGTAACATTCAGCAAGTTTTTTTTTTTGTGGAGAATTAATGAAATATTTTCTTAATTCTGTTGCTTCATTGACTTACTAATTCTAACAAAAAAGAATACTTGTTATGACCAACTTCTGTTTTGCAGTATAATTACAACCATAACCATCTTTCATTGTTTCTGTCCTTCACCGCTTCTGCTAGCCTGCTCTCTTCCTCCCTACCCAATCCCCACTTAACTCACAACTTTAGTCTAATGGACAATTTAAAATCCACAAGAACAACAACAACAACAAATCTACTTAGGATTGATGCTACAAACTTAGGATAACATATAATTGTAGTTATGGTGCTGTATAAATAGGAATTGTTCTATTAATTAAAATTCTCTTTAATTTCACATATTCTTATTTGACAGGCTACTTAAATCATTGAAAATATGATTTAAAAATGGATGTATAAACAATTCCACACTACCAATTAAAAATTTATACAATTTTCTGTTTACCTTTTTTTTTTTTTTTTCTTTTCACATGCTTCTGCCTGTCTTTTTAACCTTATACTATTCAGGATTATTCCAATAAAATTAATGGGATCAGAAAAGAATTGGCAAGAAAGGAGGTAAGACTAAATTCTCAAGGTGAATTTGTTCTTAGAGCCTAGTCAGTGATGCAGAAAATGTATGTGCACTTAAACATAAGAGAGCTGAGCTATTAAATTTAATTTCTGTTACTACGTTTAGTATTTTTAGCACCCACAATGGTAGTTAGGAATCACATAAAAGTAAATAAATAAATGTTATTTGAATTTTCTGTCACATTTTGTATTTTTAATACTACTTTTTGTAACTATAGACGAATGATTTTTCTTTGTTAACAGATGATTAAGAAAGCTATTAATAATGTCAGAAGAATGACTTCTCATCCAACTCTTCCTTACTGTAAGTTGATAATAATTAGCCAGTGTTCTAAGGAATTTAAAGCAAGTTTTTAGTTTCACTTGAAAGGTAGTCAACTATTTTACTTTTTTTTGTAGAGAATGTCTGCTAGCAAATAAAATCTTCATTTCAAATTTGGATAACAATAGAAAAAGAAATTTTCCTGAATTAATAGAGAAGGCTAACTTGATGCAGTAACTCTTCACTATGTTGACTGCCTATTTCTAAGTTAGAACATTTTATTTTTTAACATTTTTGGACTCTTTACACAATTATAAGTTACAGTCATAATTAATTGTTTTAATAATTTTGATCACTCCCGTCTTTTATTACATAGATCAGAACCCTATCTTGGTCATTTATTGCCTCATCATAGTCACTTTGTATTTTATTAATATTTTGTCAGTTTGCCTTTCATCAGACACACTAATGGTTAATATTCCTGGGAATCTCAAAAGTTTTTCTCCTTTAACAAGGAACTTAACTAATGGGGAATTTATTTGGATGTACTGAAGCAGAGAAAAAATAAAAAAGACAACTTTAAATATACTTTTGGGTTGGAATCAGTATTCATATTGGCATCTCAGTATTCAGGTTTTTTAATATGATTTTTAAGTTGTGCCTGTCATCAAGTTGTCCTACCACAGAGTAATAAGTGCAGTGCCTGTTAATTAAAAAATATTCATGTTCCTTCAATTTCATAACATACAAAAACGTTATACTACTTTTATAATGAGAGATAATCTGATAAAATACATTTGACAAAACCAGTGTTCTTTTCTACTTCACTGTCCTAAGTACTACAAGCAGCTATCATCAAAATTGCGTACCAGTGTCCAAGAGAAGGGTTCAAGAGAACCATATATTTAAAATGAAGAGAGAGTAACTTCCATTACTTACACTAAAGGTGTGAAATAATGTAAAAATTAATGTAAAAATTTATCAGTGTTTTTACTACATTGAATACCATATTACTACTGATAATTATACTTAACATAAATTGAGTCGTCCGTGTTAAGCATATTTCTAAATGATTTATATGGATTATCTCGTTTACTTCTCATAGCTGTCCATTAACTTACATATCATTATTCCCCTTTTACAGGACAATTTGAAATGGGCTCGGAGATTAATTAAGATGCCTAGTATCACAAAATCAGTAAATGGCAAAGTGATGAATTAATAATTATTCAGCTTGTTCACATTCCTCAGTGAAACATACAACACATTTGAGCTATCCAGTCGATCAGAATAACTATTAGAAGTGATTTTTTTCTTTACCATGCATGACATTCAAGACTTTCTACAGTCTTTTTTTTTCCAGAGAAAATGTATAAGTTTAAACATTAATAGTTTAAAGGCTGATAAGAATTGGCTCTTTAGTTCACCCAGGAATTTGTTTACTGGTTATTATATAACACTGAGATAATTTCAGAAGGAAATAAAATTTACGGAGGTCTGATTTAATTGCTTCTGTTGTGTAGTATGAGGGTATATTCTTAGTCAAATGAAAGTACATCATAAAACTGTTTTTAAGATTAAAAACACTCAAACAAAATTTCATAAAGGTAAGTTCATGTAAATTGACTGTGATTCATTTCAAAAGTGTTTCTTTCATAAAGGTTTTCACTTGGATTCAAAAATAAACCTTCCAAAGACTACTGCAGTAAATTTGCCGTTTTTGCCCTTCATAATGCAGATCTGACAGGAGCTCAAGATGGAAGTGTCAGAATGTTTGAATGGGGCCATTCTCAACAAATAACCTGTTTTCGATCTGGTGGCAATTCAAGAGTTACGAGAATGAGATTTAACTACCAAGGAAATAAGGTAGTATATAAAAATATAAATGGGAATATGGTTTGATTATGTTGGAAGTTTATAAACGTAACTAGTCTGTGTTTCTGAAGAGAACAGCTCAGTGAGCTAAGGATAAAGTATTAATCTATCTGAAGTCTTTCTTATAAAAGTCTTTTCAAAGAACACTTATATTCATTTCATTCTTTCTCGAATGACATTTTGTGTATGCCTGGGTGTGTTGTGTGTGTATATGTGTATATATCCATTAAAATTCACTTAAATGATGTTAAGGACCAAATGATTATAGGACCACCATATATTACACATTTTTGATTAAATACTTCTACTTTCTTTGTCCTCTGGAACCTACTCAAAGTATGGTCAATTAGCAAGTAAAATCTGGGAGCTTATTAAAAATGCAGATTATTGTGCTCAGTTCTGCAGCACATATACTAAAATTGGGACGATACAGAGAAAATTAGCATGGCCCCTGCGCAAGGATGACACACAAATTTGTAAAGTGTTCCATATTTAAAAAAAAAAATGCAGATTATTAACTCTACTGCAGACCTGCTGAGTCACCATCTGCATTTTAACCAGATACTTTTGTGATTTGTACATACATTAAACATTCTGAGGACTGGTCTAGAACAGGGCATCAACAAATCATGGCCTACCTACATTTTATTTGTAAATAAAGTTTTACTAGAACACAGCTACCTCACTCATTATTTGTTTTCTTTAATTACCTTTCCACTACAACAGCAGAGTTCAAGAAAGCAAAGACTTTATAGATGGCAGCCCTAAAATATTTACTATATGACCCTTTAAGAAACAGTTTTTCAACCCTCCTCTAGAGTATCCCTTACTGTCTTCACTTCCCATCGTCCTGTTTTCCTCAGACTGCCTCTCTGCCCCCCTAGTGTCTCACTGTCACTTTAAACAACAGGTACAGGGGAAATCAGCCTGCTCTTTTGTCTTCAGAGCTGTTTCACTAAAAAGACATGGCACCCTCACAGATGGTCCGTCTTGCCTTTCCTTTTCTCTCGACTTCCAAACCTTCAACTCTCCTCGTGTGTTGTTTGTATCTTGGTGTGCTGCAACCTTATTGCCTACCAAATTTATCACTTAGCTGTGTTACCATTTCACTAAAGTTAATGGTAATTTTTCTCGTAGCTATGAAACAAACTTTTGAGAGCATATGGTTTCTATTAAGAATTGGCAACATTCTTTGCTCCTTAAGGGATAATTGAGGGGACTTAATCTAACAGCTTTTAGAGTTCTACTGTAATTTCAGTTGTATAACATATACTTTAGTGCTCATGCTTTTCTACTTTGGTTGTCAATATTGCTCCTAAGCTAGGCTCTGTACCTCAACTCTTACCTTTCTAATGTATTCTTCATGTTGCCAACACAGTTATATAACAACAAATAATATAGTTGTATAACCACATTGTAAGGGAAGATCACATTATTGTTCTTTTCAAGAGCCCTTCAAGCCTCCTCATTGTATCTAGAAGCCCATATTTTTTGGCATGGCATTCAGTGCCTTCTGTAGTCTGAATTATTTTATAGACTTAACACTCATTATAGCCTTCCGTATATACTATTTTAAGGCACAAAAAACTATTCTTCATTACCTGCCCAAGTATATTTAACAGGCAGTCAACTTACTGTCCATTCACCATAGGCATGATGGAGCCAAATAGCACAACACCTAAGCAAGCTATTTCCCTTAGTGTAGGGAAGCCTGCTATGGTAAATAGAACAGAGGACAGTAATGCTGGTCAGTTTGTCAATTATGAACAGAAATGGGCTGCCAACAGTTACTGAGCCTAAAAAGAGGCATTAAGCAGGATAAATGACCTATGAGGAACAATTCCTCAGATTCAGGAAGATACTGCATTCTAAAATAAAAATAAGCTACTATGAAGTAAAGGCAGAAGAACAGGAAAGAATTCTTGGAAATTTAAAACGTGTGATTCCCAAAATTGGGTTAGTAGAAGAATTTCTACTCATTATAAGGGCTGAATTACAGAATGAAAATAGTTGAAAATCAAGTTTGTGACTGGAAGAACAGATTAGGAAATTATCCTTTGATAAAAATAACATAAGGAACAAATTCAGACTAGACCCAGGAAAATTTATAAAAGACATTAAAAAGGTATTTCAGAAGAAGGAAGAAAATGATGGAATAGAAGGAAGCACTATATTCAAAGGAATTATTAGAATAAAAATATTCCCAAAACAAAAATAGAATTTTTGAAAAGAACCTACCAAGTACTAGGCAGAAGTGTTGAGAAACCTCACATGCTTAGACACATCCTGATTATTTGATTTTTGTTTTTTTAACCCAAGAATAAAGAGAGCTTCTAGGAAGGGGTGGGGGTAAAATGATTACTTAGAACCTCTCCACCCCTCCTCTCTAAAATTAATGGCATTCGCCTACTCAAAAATAAAGATTACACATAGGAAAGCAATATTCACAGAATTCTGATGGACAATGACTGGGAATTAGGTGTCATTATCTGTCCAAACAGTCATTCAAATTTGATGAAAAACATATTAAAAAATATATTTTTAACTGTACAGAGACTTAACACATTCCATATATCCTTTCTGAACACCATATGTAGGTCTTCTCCAGAAAACAGGATAAATCACAAAAAGGATAGACCTTGGGAAAATATCTATAACAAATATAGTAAACAATGAGTTAATGTTTCTGATATTTGCCTTATCCAAATTTTTTAAAAGACAACTTAATAGAGAAGTAGATAAAGGATATGATCAGGTCAATTTACAAAGCAACTATGCATGGCCAACAATCCTGACCAATAATTGAAGAAATGCACGTTAAAATTTTTCTATATACCAACAAATATATAAAATTTTAGTAATAAGCAGTGTTGACTAGTGTGTAAGAAAAATGGGTATAGGGGCGGCTGGGTGGCTCAGTCATTAAGCGTCTGCCTTCGGCTCAGGTCATGATCCCAGAGTTCTGGGATCGAGCCCCACATCAGGCTTCCTGCTCGGCGGGAAGCCTGCCTCTCCCTCTTCCACTCCCCCTGCTTGTGTTCCCTCTCTCGCTGTGTCTCTCTCTGTCAAATAAATAAATAAAATCTTTAAAAAAAAAAAAAAAAAAGAAAAGAAAAGAAAAATGGGTATATAAATTGATATTACCACTTAGGATTAAATTTTAGCTTCACCTGCCAATGTTAAATGATGCCATTTGACAAAGCTTTCCCATTTCTAGATATCTATCCTACATAAATACTCAAAGGTTTGTAGAATATAAAAATATTTATTTATTTTAAAGATTTTATTTATTTGAGAGAGAGAGAGAGTAAGGGAGAGAGAGTGAGCGAGAGAGAGAGTGAGCGAGAGAAAAAGAGACACAAGCGGGGATGGGGGGAGAGGCAGAGGGAGAAGCAGACTCTCCCACTGAGCAGGGAGCCCAACACGGGGCTCGATCCCTAGACCCTGAGATCATGACCTGAGCCAAAGGCAGACGCTTAACCAACTGAGCCACCCAGGCGCCCCTGTACCAGAATATTTAAAGCAACACTTTGTAATAGGGAAAAATGGAAACTGTCTATAAGGAACAAGTTTTCAAAAAAGTTATAATACAACCATATAGTGTAATACTACACGGCACAAGAATGAAGTAGATTAAATGTACTGATATGAAAAGATGGCTGTAATAGGTAAAAAATGTAATTGTGGAACTGTGTATTTATTGTGATTCTCATTTTTTTAAAAACACTGTATCAATGTTTGACTATTCATAGAACAAATTTGAAATGGAACACATCAAATTGTTAATAGTTGCTAGATCTGGAGATGGGAGAGGGCAGGAGTCCAAAGTAGACATTCGTTTTATTTTATAAACTATATATGTTATTTTTGTAATCTAAAGAAAAAAATGCTTAGTCTTACTCATCCTTTTATATCTGTAACATATACTCCGTCATTGGATAATTTTGACATTTTCTCAATCAGATTACTCTGAGTTCCCATAGTGGGAATTCTTTTACTGTAACAGTCTTTTCATTTTACTTTCCACTCTTGTTGACACATTTTTCTTATGTATATCTGGAAATCCTTATTTTTTTCTTTGTCGTAATGACAGTTTGCTATCTTATATATGCTAAACATTAGTTGCAAGACTTAATGTGTAAATCCAGTATTCTATTTGTTGAGTACTTTTGGAGAATATATAGACTCTGCTTTTGGTTAGTATAATAAAATGTGTGTCTGATGTTTGTTTCTTCTGTCTCACCTGGAGTTTTTTTAAGCAGCAGCTAAATGTTTTTCTGGACTAAATCCATGCAAAGGTGAAGTAAAAGTCAATTTATCAATTAAATATTTAAGATCAAAATATGAGATTCACAGTGAAAGTATGGGTTGATACGTGCTTTTGTATTAGTATTAGATACTTAAAAATTTTTTTTTCTCTAAGTTTGGAATAGTTGATGCTGATGGATATTTAAGTTTATATCAAACAAACTGGAAATGTTGCCCAATAACTGGAAGCATGCCTAAGCCATACCTGGTAAGCCAAAAATTCTTACCTTTAAACTTTTTAGAATTTTTATTTTATTTTATTTTTGTTATTTTTGAGAGAGAGAGAGAGTCGGGGGAAGGGCAGGGGGAGAGAGAGAATCCCAAGCAGGCTTCATGCCCAGCATAGAGCCCTGCATGGGGCTCAGTGTCACAACCCGAGATCACGACCTGAGCCGAAATCTAGAGTGGGACACTGAAGTGACGGAGCCCCCTAGATAGCCCTTGAATTTTTATTTTTAAGAAATCAAGAATATATATTTGAGGCAATAAATATTAAAGCCAAAAAGTAAAATCTACGTAGTTCTGTGTATTCAGTCACTTTACTATAAGCTACTGTCCTTGTGTTATGTGAAAATTAGTCTGTGAGGTATAAAAATTCTTAGTCTCTGGTAACTTGGAAAATTAACCTGTATCGAAGAAACATGGTACCTCCAGAGCAACGTGTGGGTTACTCAAGCCCTTTCCCAGCCTCACTAAGCTGCAGTGGGGATTATACCTAAAAAGAATGATCAACAGACCACGCATCTGGTGTTTTTCTTTTTTTTGCGTTTAGCCCTTATGAACAAAGTAGAAAGGATATGCTGTAGCTGGCACAATTATTTTCTTGTCCATGTCTTTTTTTTTTTTTTTAAGATTTTATTTATTTATTTATTTGAGAGATAGCAGGGAGAGGAGCAGAGGGAGAGGGACAAGCAAACTCCATGCTGAGTGCAGAGCCCAACATGGGGCTCTCTATCTCACAACCCTGAAATCATGACCCAAGTGGAAATCCAGAGTCAGAACTCAAGTGACTGAGCCACCCAGGTGCCCCTTGCCCATGTCTTTTTAAAAAAAAAATTGATACATCTCTATACGGGACTGCACAAGCTTAATGAACCTTCTACAGCTTCATAGAACACTGAGTTTGTATTTAATATATTCTTTAATGAAGCCCTTCATAGGACTAAGCAATACCTATTAGGAAAATATTAAGAATATGAGTTAAGATTCTGGTAATTCACTCAAGGTTAAATTCTGGAACATGGTACTGATCTAAGTGAAAGTAAGCAAGGGGAGGGTTGGTGAGGGTACTTTGAAAGCATATTTTTCCTCATATTTTTATTAAGCCAATGGATTTAAATATATGTTTATGTTCCCTTAGGGGCTGACTTTTTTATTGTTGTTTAAGCTCTAAAAAGATAAATTGGATTGAAAATGTACATTATTGGTTTTGTGGGGTTAAAGTATATTTTGTTTGTTTTAAGGACGTATCTAGCCCAGCTCCAGTGGTAGTCAGGGGAAATGGGGAAGTGACTCAAAAGAAAAATCTTATGTGATGATTTTGACATACTTAAAAAAAAAATCTTTTTTTTTTTTTTTTGAAGAGAAACATTTGAACAAATATAGCTTGGAAGTCTTTGTAATAGACTAAACCTTTCATATTAAGTTACTGTTTGATGGAGTATTCAGAAATATTGTAAATTTTCTAGTTTTGTTGACTTAATAATATGTTTTTATTCCCATATTTGAAAAATTATTTAACCATGAGAGACTCTTAACTATAGGAAACAAACTGAGGATTGCTGTAGGGGAGGTGGGTAGGGCGATGGGAAACTGGGGGATGGGCATTAAGGAGGGCACGTGATGTGATCAGCACTGGGTGTCAAATACAACTGATAAATTACTGAACATCTGAAACAAATGATATACTATATGTTGGCTAATTGAATTTAAATTAAAAAAAGAAAAAAATTATGAGTTTAAACATTTCTCAAAATAAATAATTTAGTCCGAGATAATCTAAAATACTAGTTTTTCTAAGAAAAAAAATTTCACAAATATCTAAGAGAAATATTTAACATTTAACCTCCTTTTGTTTTCTTTTGAACTTTTAGATAAACAAAAGCATAGGGTCTTGTAAAGTCTTACAGTGCATATGGTTCAGGGAAAGTGTGTGAGAGAAAGAGAAAAAGAGAAGAGGCAAAACAAGTGTTGCAAAATGTTCAGAATTGGTGAATCTGTATAAATGGTGTATGAGAATTCTCTGTATTACTCTTGAAACTTGTCTAAAGTTTGGCAGGGGAGACTAAATCAGCTTAAGTAAGCCACCAATTACATGATCCCTTTTTGATTAATGCATCTCCTTGGTTTTAAAATTGCTAGTGACATCGGTAACATTTGTTTGTTTCTAACTGTTCCAGACTTGGCAGTGTCACAACAAAACAGCCAATGATTTTGTCTTTGTTAGTTCCTCCTCTTTGATAGCTACAGCTGGTCTTTCAACTGACAATAGGTAAGAGATTATAACTGAAATGTAAGTGTGCATCTGTATAGCTGAACTTTATTTTTTATTTGCTTTATATTTTTGTGTCTCAAGAATGTTTTCACAGTTATGCTTTTCAATATTTTTATTGTAAAGACTTGTTTCTTAGAGCAGTTTTAGTGTTTTAATTGTAAAGCTAGGGAAATTCTGGTGGCATTAAAAACAAAATCCATTCTTCTGTATTATTAATATTCTAATGTTAAGACTTTAGGAGAAAAGGATTTGATAGTGAAATTAATTTTTCTCCATATTATTCCTTATGTGTTAAGAAAGCTTGAGGCAAAAAAAAAAAAAAAAAAAAAAACTATTACTTATTGGTCCACCTTCCTCATTAATCCTCATGGTGGCTCTATTAGGTTAAGGTATTATCAGCATTTCATGATAAGAAAACTAGAAACTCAAAAGACTTTTTAGTTGAACAGTAGCTAGTGACTGGCAGCCTATTGCCATCTCCCCTAAAACCTTAAATATGTGAGAAGATGTCTCCTCCTGCCTCAATCTCCACAACCCCCTGTTTCACTTCCCTCATATAGTGGAATTCTGACTAAATGACTGTTTTTACTTCTGAGCAAATGCCTACTGAGGTTGCTGAACTTTTCTATTTATCTGTGAGGCCTTACTTTGTACTAGAAATCGGACTGTAGGAATATGGAGTCTTCAGCCCATCTTGCATAGAAATTCTTACATATATTGGTGCGTCCTTTGCAACTCATAGGAAGGAGTAAAAGCTACTCCCATTCATAGCAGAAATAAGTTTTTTATGTGCTCCGAAAAATTCAGTGTATCCTGCTATTTGTGTATGTCAGTCCCTCTGTTAGATTAGAGAATCAAGAGATACAAAAAGTAGTTTCTGCATTCAGGCTTTATGTAGTATTTGTAAATACATGTCAGTCTAAAGTTACTCAGTTTTTTAAGTTAGTAGTTTTTTAAATTTTGTGTGAGAATCAATCATGCATAAGTATATTGGCTACTTGTATTTGGATCTTTTATAAATTTAAGAACTTTTTGTGAGAGCGAGGTTCAAAGGTTATGTAACGATACGAGACAAGTTTACTTTTTATTGTTAAAATTTTGTGTCATTCAAGAAGTAATTTTTTTTTTTCAGGAACATATGTTTGTGGGATACTCTCGTAGCACCTGCCAATAGTTTAGTCCATGGTAAGTTTTGAAAGCATTTTGTAAGTTTTGGAAGTCAAGAAATTCATAAACTAAAAGAATTTTTCAATGGATTTGTCTTTAGTGAAACGTATTTATTAGCCTGTGAGGTTTATTTTGCCCACAGTGGCACAGAGTTTGAAAGCAGAAAAATGCAATATATAGAATTAACTCTTTACTATGAAGGACAGTAGTAGAACATAGATAATATAAAAATCATGTTTTTACTTTGGATCTGATAGCCACTCCTATTCTGCATTGTACTGGGAGTCCTAACAAATGCAATAAGACAAGAAAAAGAATTAAAAGATATTCATTTGGGAGAGAAGTAATAAAACTGCCTTCATTCACAGATAACATAATTATATAGAAAATCTTAAAGAATCTACAAAAGAAACCCAAAATATTTTAAATAGGAATTTTTGGAACGAACACACAAGTGTAGTTGAATCATGGGATTCCAGGTCAACATACTAAAAATCATTTGCTTTTATATATACTAGCAACAAACAATTGGGATTTGAAATTTTAAAAAAAATCACCATTTATAATAGCATCCAAAATAATGAAGTACTGAGGTATAAATCTAACAAAATATGTATAGCCTCTGTTGGTGAAAACTATAGAAAAAAGATAAAAGAAATCAAAGATCTAAATAAATGGAGAGCTAGTCCGCATCCATTGTTGCTATCCAATGTTAAGATGTCCCTGCCTTCCAACTTTACAGATTAAATGCAATCCTAATCACAGTCTCAGCAAACTGTGTTGTCTGTATCAACAAACCGGTTCTAAAAGTTCCTATAGAGAGGCAGCAGACCTAGAATACTGGATTCTGAAGAAAAACAAAGAACTCATACTACCTGATTTCAGGACTTTAAAACTACAGTAATAAAAGACATTATGAGTTAAGAAGAGACACAGATCATGGAACAGAAATGATAACCCTTCTAGAAGGAAATACAGGAGAAAATCTGGGCAACCTTGGGTTTAGTCATGAGTTTTTAGATACAACATCTACAGCACAATCCAAGACTTGAAAAAATTACCCTCTTCTCAGTGTCTGAATGGCAAGTAAGCATATGAATAGGTGCTTAACATCGGTAGTCATTAGGGAAATGGAAGCTAAATTCACCATAAGATACTACTCTATACCCTAAAATGGCCAAAATCAGTGATTCTAGAATCCCAAGTATTGGTGAGGATGTAGAGAACCTGGAACCCTAATGATTGCTGACAGAGTATAAAATGGTACAGCTGCTTTGGAAAACTGACTGGCAGTTTCTAACAAAGTTAAACATGTACCTATATATATGCCCAAGAGAAATGAAAACACATGTCCACAAAAAGATTGTATAGGAACGTTGTTAGCAGCTTTATTTATAATAGCCAAAAACTAGAAACAATGCAAATATGTCCAACAGGAACCTGGTCTATTTATGTAATAGAATACTATTAAGCAATTAAAAAGGGCATGGCCTACTGATACATGGGACAATATTCATTAACCTCTAAAACATTATGTTGAAGGAAAAGAAGCCAGGCACAATAGAGTATATACCATAAAATTCCATTTATGTGAATTTCAAGAACAAGTAAACCTAATCAGATAGAAATCAGAATAGTGATTGCCTTTGTGGGAGAGGAGGGTTGACTACAGAGAGGCATGAGGGAACTTTCTGGGATGATGACAGCATTCTGTGTCTTGACCTGAGTGATGGTTACACAGATGTCTCCATTTGTCAAAGCTCATCAACGGTGTACACGTAGAATTTCTGCATTTTACTCTGTGTTAATTATATCTCAAAGTACTGGTAAAACTCAAAAAACCCTTCTCTATAATTTTTTCTGCAGATTCTTACAATAAGTATATTGAGTACTTAGCCAGGCACTCTACATGTTTTGAATATATTAACTAATTTAGTCCTCACGAAAACCTATTAGGCAGGCTGGATTATCTTTTTTTACAAATGATGAAACTGAGACTTATATTTAAAAAAAAAAAAAAATTCACCTAAGGTATACATTTAAACCCATGCAAAAAATCAAGATTTAAATCTTGACATTCTAACTCCCAAATCTTCATTCTTCATCTTTATGCCATATTAGCTTTGAGCTATTTACAGACTTTTTTTCCCCTAAGATTTGTTAGGCTGGACTTTTTTTTTTTTTTTAAGAAAAAAATATTCATTGTATATATGTATTTCCGATACTTATATTGGTATGTCTTCAAGTTCACCAGTTTGGGGTTTGTTTGTTTTATGGCATTGTTTAATCTGCTCTTAATCCAATGCAGTATATTTTTCACTTGAATATTATAGTTTTTAATCTCAGGACCTTTTATTTGTATCTTTCATGTCTCCTCTTAACAAGCTCAGTCTTTCATCGAGCTTCTTGAACATAGGGAATATAGTTATAATGACTTTTAGTTTCTTTATCTACTAATTCTATCATCTGTATAATTTCTAGGTTGGTTTCAGATTTTCTTCTTATGGATTGTATTTTCTATGCCTGTTAATTTTTTATTAGATGCCGGCAATTATGAATTTTACCTACTTCTGAGGCAAACCCTTCTGAGTATTCTGTGCCTTGTGAATTACAAGGTTTTCCATTATGGCTGGTGGGAATAGGAACCCAGACCAATTGGGGTCCCCTTGTGCCATGGCCAGAAAACACTCAGTAGTCAATAAACAGGGGCAGTTGTATGGCTCACCCAAGTTTGCTTCCCATCTCTTAGAGATCATTTTCTCTTTGCTTGATGTCCAGTGTCTCAAACCATTGTTTCCTATATATCATTTTTTAAATTGAATCTGGTAATCTATCATTCTACCTTGGCCAGAAGCCAGAAGTCCTTTTCTTTAACCATTAAATGGCTTTTCCTTTTCTCTTTTATTTTATTTTATTATTTTATTTTATTTTATTTTATTTTATTTTTTAGCTTTTACATGCCATGATAGTGGAGCTACTGTTTTAGCATATGCTCCAAAGCATCAGCTGCTAATATCAGGTGGAAGAAAAGGCTTTACATGTGCATTTGACCTTCGGCAACGACAGCAGAGGCAGCTTTTCCAGAGCCATGATTCTCCTGTTAAAGCCATCGCTATTGATCCGACGGAAGAGTACTTTGTTACAGGATCTGCTGAAGGCAACATAAAGGTAAATACAGTAATGCCACGGTATCTACAAAATGAAAAGAAATCTTCAGAAACCTTAAGTCTTTAATCATACTGAGGATACCAGTCTATTTAAATAATAGAAATATTAACTCCTACTTGTGGTCAACATGTTAGTTGCTATTTAATAAACCTTTTAATGAATGAAATGATGTTTAACTTGAAACTGTCTCTTTCAATTGTTGTCAAATATGTTTAACTAATGTGCAAAAGAACATGATTTTCCATAGATAACAAACATATTTCAGGCATTGGAATTAGTCTTGACTCCCATTTTCAGAGTCACTGAATTCAGTTTCAGGTACTATGAAATATACTAACATTTTCCTTTATCCTGAATTACTCCCCCTTTTTTTTCATTTGTAAGCATTAGCATCCAGCCACTCAGTGCCTGATTCAAGAATTCTGAGGGCGCCTGGGTGGCTCAGTTGGTTGAGCGACTGCCTTCGGCTCAGGTCATGATCCTGGAGTCCCAGGATCGAGTCCCGCATCGGGCTCCCTGCTCGGCAGGGAGTCTGCTTCTCCCTCTGACCCTCCTACCTCTCATGCTCTCTGTCTCTCATTCTCTCTCTTGCAAATAAATTAAAAAAATCTTTAAAAAAATCTTAAAAAAAAAAAAAAAAGAATTCTGAATGTACCTGGATAAACCCTGTCCTTCTCAAACTCTGCTGTGTTTAAATCTTAGAGGTTGTTTAAAATGTTAAGCAGCTTATTAAAATGCATCCCATCCTAGAAATACTGTTGCTAGGTCCCACCCGAGAGATAGTCAGATGGTAACTCTTAGGCTCAGGAATTTGCATTTTTATAATAAATACCTAGCAGTCTTGATGGAGGGTCCTCTGGCCACACTTGGAAAGATCTGCAGGGATAAGTCAGTTTAGACTCGTCCATAAGTTATTGTAATGGTCAGCAACCCACTGAAGGAGCCTACATTTTTTTTAATTTAATTTAATTTTATTATGTTACGTTAGTCTCCATACATCATTAGTTTTTTGATGTAGTTATCCACGATTCATTGTTTTCATATAACACCCAATGCTCCATGCAGTATGTGCCTGCATTCTTAGACTCCATTGTTTTAACCCCTCGTGAGACTATTTAGTAAGAATAAGTTGGGCTACTTTGTTAGAACCTGCATATTGTTTTCATAATTATCAGCCAGAAAAAATTAACTAGAAATGTGGAATTCTGAAAAGGCTTTTCAATCAATTATATACACCAACTTCCATACAGAGTTCTTTTCCTTCAGTTTGAAGCTAGTTTCTTATTTGAACTGCCTTCAGTTTAGAATAAGATGTATTATATTTCAGATTAGTTCTTCAGATTAGTTTGTGCTCTGATCCTAAGGTTTATTACTTAATCAAGTAAAAAAAGATTTGAAACTATACCATGTAGTATTCAGAAGTCACAACTTAACAATCCTGTCCAGAGTAGTATGAACTAAAGAATTTCTTAGGGAAAAGAAAGATTAAAAACAAAACAAAAAACAACAAGGATCTCAAAAAATCAGGAACTAATTGGATTTCCCCAAACTTAAAATAGATGTCCTGAAAGCATTTAGGTCCTTCACATAAGTGAAGATGCTTATAAATTACTTTATAGGTAATTTACTTTAATAACAGGAACATTTATTTTGGTAGAGGCTGAAAATAGAAAATCTCAGTAAATTAAGTATACCAAAGTTGTGATAATTTATCTTACAGTTGGAACATAGTTTTGCCTTTTCTGAGGCCCTCTTTCCAGTGGTTCTAATCCCTTGCCGGGTATTATAAAGGATTACCCCATTATAAACTACAGAGCACAAGCTTTGCTGAGAATCCCTATAATATTACAAGTTTTTATAGCATTGTACACTTAACCTCCTCTACCTAAGTTCTTCTCTCCAATGCAGGGTTTAAAATACTTTCCTTTCTAAATGGGTGGATTTTGAAGAATGTGATAATATCAAAGGGATTTGGAAAATTGCAACACAGAGTCAAAAGGTTATGACCTTAGGCTTACACAGGTTTTTTTCCATCTTTGTTTTAGAAATTCCTTATTTGCACAAGAAAGCAAGCCTAAACTTTCCATCACCCTCAATTTTTAATTTTGTTCCTAATGTCTTTCAGATTTGGAGTCTGTCTACCTTTAATCTTCTCCACACTTTTATCAGTGAACATGCCCGGCAGTCCATTTTCAGAAATATTGGAACTGGAGTGATGCAAATTGAGACAGGACCAGCAAATCACATTTTTTCATGTGGAGCTGATGGAACAATGAAAATGAGGATACTGCCGGATCAGTTTAGCCCATTAAATGAAGTGTTGAAAAATGATGTGAAATTTATGCTATAACATTTTGACAATAAGATGTATAATTTATTCCCTGTTCCATGGAAGTAGCTAACACATATAATGTACAGTGATCACTCTCTCTGCCACAGATAAGCTAATGCTTTCTTGTTTTCATATTTATTTTATGGAGCTTTGCCCTTGATGCACTGATGCCTTAAAAATTAACAAGGTCATTCAGAATTAGACTATATTGCCTAAAGTAGACTGCATAAGAAATACTGTAATAATGCATATTTATAGTATGTTATAGTGAGTATGTCATAGTGTTAAAGGAGTTTTGTGTTCTTATTGTTGATAAATTCTTCTGCAGATGTCTCTGTATAAATTTCTTTAACAGTAAAAATACCCTTTCTATAAAGACAGTTGACATCAGTCATCACTTCATTCACCACCCCCCTTACTTCTTTTGTCAAACTGATGGATCTCAAACTCTTCTTCTGTTAGTTCATGATAGATTAACAGTTGGGCAAGAATAAAAACCCTAATGAACATCTTCATGAAAAACTGTCGCTGGGACCTCAGTGATTAGGACCCAAATGCCTCATTAGATCAGGTTCCCCATTTCCTGTCTGGAGCCCAAGTGTGTTTGTATGTATGTAATATATCTTACACACCTTATTTGAGCTTAGTCTGTGTATATATCAGAAAATTACACGTCTTTCCGTGTGTTTTTGTGCCATAGCAACTCCTGCCACTAGAATAACTTTTTTTGCAACTGTTTTTTTCCGTGTTTTTTTGTTCTTAATTTTTGAATTCCCATCCTAATTTTCAAATAATTTCAGGAAGACATCTGAGATTATTATTTTAAAGATTATCTTGAGTCAAATAAGTCTTCGCAGGCAATAACGATTCTGTGCTGGCATATATGAGATGCTTAAAAGTAAGTTTATAAAATTGTCAAAGGATTTTAGAGCACCAAACATTTTACTTACTTTTTTTTTTAGGTGCTTTTAGTCTCAAAGTTCTGAACACCTTATAGCAGTGTTTTTAGAAACAAATGTGAAAACAAATTAAATAGATAATATTTACACATGTAAAATACCTGCCAGATCTACCATTAATAGGAAATAAACTAAACCTTATATTTTATTATTTTTTGCCAAAATATATTATTTTACTATAAAATATGACCAAAATATTAAAAATGCACAGTGCTTTTAACTTAAATGTGCTAATAACCCTATTTCTGTCTGTTTTGTGCTATATCTTTTCTGATTAAAAATTACAGGCCACTTGAATAAATACTTGATTTTAGCCAAGGAGACTGGAGGCAGATGGGACTAAGTGTTTAAGGGACAATTATATACTATGTAGCTTAAATATATTTTAATAGGAACTATAAAAACATTTTTACGTGACAAAATATGAACAACTGTTAACTTGGAAATTAAAGAGTCAAAGTGAAGAAATGAAGGGCTGGTAAAATGAATTTTGTAATATCCTCAGGATACTTTTATCTTAAAAGTATATTGTTAAAGATTTTGTAAATTGTATTCATAATTTTAAATGTGTTAAGCTAGTTGCAGTGAAAACACTGCCATTGATTATGTAGAGAGTTCGTGTGCACATCATAACCTGTGTCTACAACCGTCCGGTAACAGTAACCACATGTGACTGCTTGGCTACAGAGAGATCCGTGGCAACATTGCGAACGATACTGCTGTGTGATGTAGTTCAGCTTAAGTTATTTTTCAGTAACTACACAAATCAAGATTCAAAAGGCTTTAAACACTTTCAGTGAGAGAGAAAATTTATTATGCTTATTAGAAAACAGGCATCGTGGATGAACAATTAAGCATTTTAATTGAGGGTTTATATGAGTAATAAATAATGTAAGCCCATATGTATTTACATCAGAGTCATAATATTTTAAATAAACAATCATGCAGTGACTTTTTTTTAGCATGCTATTGTTTTAAGTAATATTTATACAACTTTAGTTGACTTAAAGTATATGTGACATTTTAAAATAGAGAATTTCTGTATTTATATTTGGTAAATATAGGAAGGATTGAGTAATTTTCCTAAATACCTTGTTCTTCCTTTTCTATAATCTTTTTAACTTAATATATAAGCATTATTCAAAAAAAGGTGAGAATAAAAAGTTGAAATGTATATTTAAGTATAAAATGATGTACATACATGTAAAATTTTATCCACATTAATGGAAAGGGTTCATTTAAATTGTGCATTTTTAAATTGTGCATTTTCTGAGAATGTGGCTTTGAAATGATGGAAAAGTTTACAACATTGCAAGTCTCATTTTCTGAAATGGAGGATTTTTCTTATGAATCATGGGACAGTCAATTCTATCCTCCTTTCTTGTTCTCTTTGTTTTGCCCAAATTAATTTCTCCTTTTTTAAAAAATTACTTTTAAAAATTGCAACAATTTCTCACTCTGGTCTCAATAGTCAGAGTACAATACAAAAATACCCACTTTAAGAAAGTCCTTATACAATCTTAAAGTGGTGATGACCTTTTTAACAGGGTTGGAAAGCCAGACAGACATATTTTACTAAACAAAAAAAACATAATCGCATGGCAGGGGACCGTCGTCAAAGTTAAAAGAACAGGTAGACTATAAGAACTATTTGTATAGTAATAGGAAAATTATTAATGTCCATATATGCAGAGAGAACTTTAAAATGAAATTGTTGGAGAAGTCAGTTCACAGAACAGGACATTGAAAAAGTCAGCAGGTATAAAGTATGTTCATCCTCACTAATGGTTAAAGGAATGTTAAAAAAAAAAAAGCAACAGTGTGATACCACTTGTCATCTGTTAGGTTGGTATAAAGTCAAGGGACAACATCAGTGTGGTGGAGATGCAAGGAAACAGGCACCCTGAAACACTACTGGTAAGAGTAAGTTGCCAGAGTCACCTAGATGCATGTCAAATTTGAATACACATACTTTCACTAAGCAGTCTCACTAAGAGTCTTACACTAAGACTCACTAAGTAGGACTCTGAAAAACAAACAGGGTTCTAGAGGGGAGGGGGGTGGGAGGATGGGTTAGCCTGGTGGTGGGTATTGAGGAGGGCACATTCTGCATGGAGCACTGGGTGTTATGCACAAACAATGAATCATGGAACACTTCATCTAAAACTAATGATGTATGGGGATTAACATAAGAATAAAAAAAAATTAAAACAAAAAAAAAAAGACTCACTAAGTAAGTCTTACTTACTTACTTACTTTATCCTATAAGGATAAAAGCCCCTATGCACATAAATATGTGTACATAGATGTTTATTGAGCTATGTGGAGGAAAAAAACTAGAAATCTAAATGTTAATTAGTTGGTAAATAGTTAAATAAAATTGTCGAACATCCGGCACTAAAAGAATGCCAGATTGGTAACTTGATCTAAAAAGAGGTTAGTGAGAAAAATTGCTAAAAGGTAAACATCCCATATTGTTCCAGGTTTTTTAGTCCCATATGTATATACAGACAAATATGTATGGAGGAATACACAAAAGTTTAACATGGGAGAAGGGAAGAAGGAGCTAATACTTTTCCAAACTCCTTTGGACCTCACTGAGTAACAGGATATCAGAGAGACAGAAAATCTGTATCTTTAAACCACATAGTACTTAATGACTGAGAGCTGCTCTGTTGAATGAAGTGGCCTTGTCAAGAATACTCTGGATTGAGATATTTGATGCTTGATTAGAAAGGTTAAAATGTTGCCCTTCGGAGTACTTGGAAAAAGTTGAACATAGTTACTTAAATGTCTTATAGAAATGTGTATAGCTTTTGCTATAGTTATTTTCAGATCTGTTCTTTAGCTTTTTGTTTTGTTTCTTAAAGATTTTATTTATTTATTTGACAGAGAGAGACACAGCAAAAGACAAGCAGGGGCAGTGGGAAAGGGAGAAGCAGACTCCCCGCGGAGCAGGGAGCCCGATGTGGGGCTCAATCCCAGGACCCTGGGATCATGACCTGAGCCGAAGGCAGACGCTTAATGACTGAGCCACCCAGGCGCCCCTTGTTTTGTTTTTTAAAGATTTTATTTGTCAGAGGGAGAGAACACAAGCAAGGACAGTGGCAAGCAGAGGGAGAAGCAGGCTCCCGGCTGAGCAAGGAGCCCGATGTGGGGCTCCAGCCCAGAACCCTGGGATCATGACCTGAGCTGAAGGCAGACGCTTAACTGACTGAGCCACCCAGGCATCCCTGTTCTTTAGTTTTTCGTGACTTTTTTGCCCCCTTCTGCTTGCTTGTTTTTCTCCTGTGTATATGTGGCCAATAATTGAAGAAGCTCATGCAGTCAGAGTATCGAAATGTTTAACAAGGCTCCTGGGAATAAGTATTTCTTAGGTTCTCCCACAGCAAATACACATGGGTGATAGAAATCATTGGTGTGACAAAACATTTCTTTCCACAGTAGAGATGTTTTACTCCTGCGTAATTGTCCACCCAAGTGTAGGTATGACCCGTGTAACAGATTTTAAGCAGTACGGTACATCAGCCCCGGATAAGTGTTAAATCATTTTAAAATCTATATCCCTCCCCCCATACAAAATACCAAAACACCAGTGTTTTCATCCTGTTACTGCTCCCAGGTCAGGCATGATCCCCAGGATCCCGTTATTGAAATCAGGTCCTAGTGTGTATTTGGCTCCTTGAATGAGGTTCCTTGTGTCGAGTACTTCTCAGTCTAAAGACCTACGAACTAAGGAGACAAGTTATGTGCCTTGCACTCACCAAACACAGTTGTGAGAGATAGTATGGCTATTTCCCTCTCTAAAAGAGGGGAAATAGGAGTCACACGGTACCCGGTCCATTGAGATTCTGAAGTTTAGCTGAGAAGTCACCAGTGCCATGAGTAATCCTCGAATTAATTCTCCACAACTCTTGACTCCACCCTTGGGCTGTTTCTTCTTTTAAATTCTGAGTGAGCTTTTTTCTATAAAAGTGGCCCATGTTTTTAACTGAAAAGAGTGTCAGCCTGTTCCTCGGCAAGAGTTGTTTCAGGGTTCAGAATCCTCTACATTTTGTGCTATCCCTGTCCCTTATACTTCAATCTAGTAAAATTGCTTTAAAAAACTGTTTCTTCTGTATTAACTTCATCCCCTCAGAAGAAAAGGCACACTCAGACTTTTTTCCTGAAATGCACTCTGAGCTACCTTGAGCTACCCTCCAAGGTTGCTGTGGTATACCACGTTAAGATTCTTAGAAATTCTAGTATCTCATGAAAAGGGTCTACATGCCACACCCTTAAATTTTTCTGAGATCTCAACGAAAGGACTTAACAAACACAACATTGGCCGTGTCTCGATTCCAAGATAATTTATAATCCGCTACAATGTTGGATAATTTTTTTAAAACATCCATGAGGCCAAACAAACGGTTGCTGGAATGGAGGGGGGTGGAAGGGATGGGGTGGCTGAATGATGGACATGCAGGAGGGTATGTGCTATGGTGAGCGCTGTGAATTGTGTAAGACTGTTGAATCACAGACCTGTACCCTGAAATAAATAATACATTATATGTTAATAAAAATAAAATATCCATGAGGCCATTGTTACGTAGAGAGACAGATGCATGTGTGCTCACACAGACACAGATAACACATATACAAGGAGCTAGCACAGCAAATCTTTACTCTGAAGATCGGTAGTCGGAGGGAAAAGAGAGAGGCTATTATAGGAGAACAAGAGCCCACCAGGTGAGGGTGCTCTGCTGGGAGTGTTCAAGTAGTAAGGTGGGAGCTTTCCTGGTTTAAAATCAAGTGCAGGGTTGCCAACTTGGACTAGCATTTCATGGGTAAGTACACAGGAGAACTCCAAGGGTTTTAGACCGTATTTGTAGAAAAAGATCTTTTCAAAGTAGAATTACACAGCCAAAGACACAAAACAAAACTAAGCTTTGTAGTATTTGGGATAGGCTCAAGTGAGATTTGAGATAGTCAAAAAGAAGAAAATTCAGGTGAGGAAGAACCTACATAGACAAGGAGTCCAGTGGTGCAACCACAGAAAATTAAGGGTTCTAACTAGGGGCAGCACTTTAGTTTCTATACAGAATGCCTCAAAGTTTGAAAATCTGGAAACATGGAGAGAACTCGGTTTCATGGGGAGGGTGGTTGATTGAATTGGCTAAGATTGTGGATAAAGTCGCCCTTTGATACAGGCAATACTTCTAGCAAGCTTTCTTCAGAAGAGGTGCATTTCAGTGACTGTTATAGGAGGTAAGTAATTCTGAATAAAGAGTGAAAAATACTCTGTGATGAATGTATAATCACCAGTGATCTGTACTAGCTATGAGTTGGGGTTGTGGTCTATGGAAGTAATAGGAAAAGATACTGATCCCCAAATTTTTATTCTATCCTCTGATAGATAATGCTCTGAAAAGAGAAATAGGCCTGGAAAGAGTTGAAGCAGCAGGCTGTCAGAAAATGAGTTTGGAGGCTGGTGAAGTTATAGCCATGTTTTGAATCAGTCATGTTCTTTCACAGACTTTCATGAAAATGTGGTTAGTGCACAAAGGCCCTATAGGCATTTCCTTTGGCTGTGTTTAAGGTGCACAGCCTTGCTTCAGTGCATTTAGCCTGCTGGAAAATGTCAGACCTGATCTTCCTTCTCTCTCTAGACACTTCCCAGAGAGCCCTTCTGTCCGCCTGGAAAACTCCAGTTCATCCTTCTTGACTTGGTTGGGTGGAAGCTCCTTTGTGAAAGCTTCCCCGTTCACCCAGGGAATATGAGTCACTTCCACTCTCCTCCCAGAGTATATGTGCATACATTTTTATTGCACATATCATGGTACCATGTAGTTCTTTGCTTGCACTAAAAAAAAAAAAAACAAAAAAAAAAACTGCAGCTCAGTAAGCACAGTAGAGGCTTCAAACGAGAGAGGAGAGTACAGGAGAAACAGGGTCAGAAGATTTTTTAAAACTTACAAATGTGTCTAAAGTTAGTTCCTACCTTCACCTGGGTAGAACCAAAAACAGGCATGCACAGAGGTATTTTTGGCAGGCAGCTAGAGTTACAGTTATCTCTACCTCATGTGATTTATAGGGTGTTGGTGTCTTGTGTCTTGGGTTTTTGGTCTGGGAGGATTCATTAATCCAGACAGAGCTGCAAGTACTTAAAAATATATTTAGCCACTCACTAATAGACTAGTGATTAGAAGATTCCTAGATTCTAATACTTTTTTTTTGTGGCTCCACATTGGAAATAACACAAGAGCTAATTTGAAAATGAAGTGATCCAAGTGTTTATTGGCTCAAGTAAGATAGGAAAGGTAATAACTTTGCTAACTTCCAAATATTATCACACTGTGAAATATGGTGGAAGAATAATAGTTCTTTAAGACTGTAATGCAAGTTGCCTGAGATTGTAGAGTCCCCTTCCCTCCCCAGCCCCCTAAAATAAGCCCTGAGGTGATGGCCACTCTGCATTTTCTATTAGCAGCACCTGTGGCCTGTCAGGTCTAGATGGCCCTAGTAAAGTGTGTTGAAGTGAGAGAAGGTGGCAGGGTCCATGGAGAATTTTTAACTTTGCATTATTTTTTTTTATTTTTAGCATTTTTAAAAGAATTAGAGTGAGAGAGTGTGCAAGTGGGGAGAAGGGCTGAGGGAGGAGAATCCCAAGCGGACCTACACTCAGCATGGAGCCTGACATGGGGCTCCATCTCATGACACTGAGATCATGACCTGAGCCGAAACCAATAGTTGGTCACTTAACTGACTGAGCCACCCACCCAGGTTCCCCTAAAGTTTTGCAAGGAAAGAACAGAACTTGAGAGGTTGAGGATAAAAGAGAGGGGAGGGACACCTGGGTGACTCAGTGGGTTAAGTGGCTGCCTTCGGCTCAAGTCATGATCCCCGGGTCCTGGGATCAAGTCCCGAATATCACACTGCTCAGCAGGAAGTCTGCTTCCCACACTCCCTATGCTTGTTCTCTCTCTCTCAAAATCTTGAAAGAGAGAGAGAGAGAAAGGATATTTGACTGAATGCAGCCCATGTAGATAGAAGCGAGGGCTCTGGGGGGACCCAGAGAACCGGTGAGAGGGTTTACTCTGGATCCACTGGGATGAGAGGAAAGGAAACCAAGATGAGTGGATGCAGATGGTATTTTTGCTAGCTCCAACAGGAAGTCGAGAAAACGCTATTGCTGATCTATTTTGTATTAGGAGGTAAGATGGCATATTAAGAGCAGGAAGGGCGAGGGGTGGGAAAGATGTCTCAAGGAAAGGGGTAAATATTGAACCCCCTTCATTCCACTCGTGATGCAGGAGGATATCTAGGCTGCACGCAGACTTAGCTGAGATTGCAGGTCATGAGTCTGTAGAGAATCAAGTGTCACCTTTTTGGGTTCTTCCTGAGTCCATATCGAAAATGTGGATGGCCAGGAAGATTTGCCAAGTGTGTACAAGGAAAGGACGATGAGGTAAAGGAATAGGAGGCGCTAGCAGTGAGTGGCTAAAGTGTTGGTTGGTGGGGTTAGGCTGGGTAGGAGAGAAAGCCGACTGGGAGAAGTGCAAGTGTATGTCAGGGAAAGGAAGAGTCAAAAATTAAGTTAAGGATAAGAGACTAGTCCGGGTGTAGAATGCTGAAGATAGGGGCGCCTGGGTGGCTCAGTTGGTTAAGCGACTGCCTTCGGCTCAGGTCATGATCCCGGGGTCCTGGGATGGAGCCCCGCGTTGGGCTCCTTGCTCAGCCGACAGTCTGCCTCTCCTTCTGTCACTCCCCCTGCTTGTGCTCTCTCTTTCTGTCAAATAAATAAATAAATATCTTTAAAAAAAAAAAGAATGTTGAAGATAGATTAAAGACAGAAGGGGCTCTGGGCAGTGCTGTTTTAGGGTGCAGCTGGGAACAAGGGAGACAGAAGTGAAGCAATGGGGATGGTTCCTGGAGCTGAGTGGCTGACTTGCACAGCAGTCACGCAGACTCCCAGCTCCCAGGCTGCGGCCCAGCCCCGCTCCTCCTTCTATCTCGGACAGCAGACACCAGGTCTCCTTAACGCTTTGTGCTTTGTCCTAAGTCATCCAGTTTACACGCGGCAGATACATTACTACAGTTCTCGGTGGTGACAAATATCACTGCGCATGGGCATTCAGGCAGCAATCATTTCTAATTATTTGGGGGTGGGGAAGGATCCCAGTGGATCCAGAGTAAACCCTCTCACCAGTTCTCTGGGTCCCCCCAGAGCAGTACCCTGGGGGATGTTGGGGGAACAAAATCTTCTAATTTAGTTGCATCACTGCAGACTCAAAAAGTGTTTAGAAAGTAAATGCCTTTGTCCCTCCCTCTAATGGGTGGCACCACCAAAGACTGAGCCTGCCAAACCAGAAATCCCATGAATCAACCTAGATGACTCTTCTTCCCTCAACCCCCACATCCCATCAATTTCCAGGGCCTGCATGAGCCACCTTCTCTCCAAGCACTTAGTTTAGGTCTTCAGCATCTCTGTTAATTTCCTATTACTGTCACAACAAATTACCACCAATATAAGGTTTTAAAACACAAATTTATTATTTTACAGTACTGTAGGTCAGAAGTTCAGTGAGTCTCAACAGGATAAAATCAAAGTGCACCTCCAGAGCTGAGTTCCCTTCCGTAGGCTCTAAGGGAGGGTCCCCTTTCCCCTGCTCAGTTGGGTTATTGGCAGAATTCACTTCCTTGTGGCTGTAGGACTGAGATTCTCACTTTTTGTTGGCTGAGGTCCATTTCCAACTTCTAGAGGCCACCCAATGCTTGGCTTCTGAACTAGGTCCAGTTCCTCTCATATTTTGAATCTCCCCAACCCACTCTTTCACTTAACGGAACTCACATGATTAGATTAGACTCACTCAAATAATCCAGGATAGGCTCCCCATCTCATTGTCTTTAAACTTAAGCACATCTGCAAAGTGTTCCAGGGATTAGGGAGTGGACATCCTTCCCGGATTCATTATTCTGCCTACCACAGTATCCCAACCTGTCAGATTTCAGTAACTTCATAAGCAAGTTTCCTGGCTCTGGCATTCTCTTTGCTGTTTTCAGATTAACTTTTCTGGAACAACAATTGACATGTCCCCCATGATTAAAATCCTTCTGGCTTTCTACTAAGCAAGGGTCAAATTAATGCTCATTAGCTCCTATAGCGGGGGGGGGGGGGGAGGCTGGGGAAGCACTTGGATTTAAATTGTCCTTTTTTGTTATTTTAGCTTCATTCCAATCTACACTTTTTCCCAACCCTTCTGAATACTTGAAAAATGCTCACTGTGCCCATTTCTCCACCTGTAGCTGCTCCTGAACTCCTATTCCTCGGATCCAGCTCCCAGGCCGCTGCCCAGCCCCGCTCCGCCTTCTTCGGAGCACCTGCCGCGCCAACCCGGTGTCAGGCTCGGTTCGCCCAGTCCAGGATACCTGGCTCCTCCTCCCCGCCCCTGACCTTCTAGGTCCTTCTGCTAGCCCCGCCACTCTTTCTCGCCCGCGCCTTCCTCGCCTCTCGGCTCCTCTTCCTGCCGTTTCTGCGCCGGCACTCCTAGCTCCTCCTCTCAGCTCCGCCCCCGACCGTCTTGCTCCTCATGGTCCGCCCCCGACAATCTAGCTCCTCCCACATCCCCGCCCCCGGCTCCTCCTACCTGGCCCTCTCTGCCCCCAGCTTCCAGGCTCCTCCTCCCGGCTACGCCCCCGACCGTCTAGCCCCTCCGTATCCCCGCTCCTGGACCCTCCTCCTCGGCCGGCTCTTTCTCCACCCTCCTAGCTCCTCCTGTCGGCTCCGCCTCCGGACTCCTAGCTCCTCGTGGCCCCGCCCCCGGCCTTCTAGCTCCTCCTCCTGGCCCCGCCCCGGCTTCCTCGAGCCTCCCATAGCCCCGCCCCTGGCTCCTTCTCTCCCGCCCCGCCGCGGCCGCTCCGCGCCTCCCTCTGCCGGGTCCGCCCCGCCCCCGGCCCCTGGCTCCTTTTCTCCCGCCGGCTCTGGCCCGCGCTCTGCTGATCGGTCCGCGGAAGCCCGCGAGCGTTCGAGCCACTAGGGAACTCCGCGTCGTCAGATCACCAGGTTCGCCTCTGTGTCCCGGCGCCGCCGCGCCCTCTCTTCCGAGTAAGTGCCTCCCGGCGCGCGGGTCTCGCACACACAACCTCTCGGGGCTTCCCCGGGCGCTGGGCAACCGGCTGCTGCTGGGGGCGCGCTTTCCGCCCCCCCCCCCGAGACTTTCGGGAGTGAGTGGGTGTGAGTGGGTGCATGTGAGCGAGTGTGTGGAAGTGTGTGTGCAGGCGCGTACAGCCCCGGAAACTCCCCGAAGTTTTACCCAGTTTCTGCGTCGCGGCGACTGTCTTAGACCTCCGGCTAGCAGCCCCTGCCTACTCGGGCCGACCCTTTCCTTCACTTCCACGTCCTCCTCTGAGCCCCACTCGCGATTCCTTCCTTCCTTCCCTGCGTAGACGCGGCCCCCGCTATGTGTCACGCCGCCTGTTAACAGCTCATGCTGTCCAAAGGACTGCCCGGGTTATCACAATGCCCCAGATTGCAGACCGAGATGCTGGCCCGAGATTGTAATCCAACCCTGCATTGTCAAACGGGCACACTAGAGTTTTCGCCTTGAGATCGTTCGGTGGAGACTGCCTTTGAAGAAGAAAGTTTTGTGTGTGTGTGTCCTTGTGCGCGCTCGTGTGACACTCGAGCCTTAAGCACCTGATGGAGGAACACCTGATGCGCCTTGGGACCCAGGGAGGCTAATAGGCATGTTCAAGACCAGGCTGACCAACCGAACTTTGATACCTAAAGGATGTTTATTGATTCAGTGACACGGTAATGGTAAAGCCAGCTGATTTCCTAAAACACAGCAGTAGTTAGAGCAGTACCCTGGGGGATGTTGGAAGGAAGGGGGCAATAGTTGAGAGCCCAGCCTTGCAACAACAAAATCCTTGAGTTACTTAAGACTGATAATTCCATCCTTCTGTAAATTCTTTCATGGGGGGCGGGGTGCTCAATACTGTCTCAGTGTAGAGTACATTTCTGCATTTAAAAAAAGGTTAATTGATAGCGGCACTGCACTTGAATCCATCCATAAAATGATTCCCTGGGTTGCTGAGGAGGTTCCATCCACTTCTAATAGTCTCTGAATTCTCCTGTATCTCATTTTATTCTTGCTGTGTTCTTACTATGAAAGTAGAGATCCCCATAAAATTTCCCTGCTTCCTTGATAAGAATTCATTTATACAAATTTTTCATTGAGATGTAAGGTTGGCAGAAAGCTATGTGGCTAAAGGAAATCACCAGAGCAGAGCAGGCTTTACGTTGCCATTGTACGTTGGCACATGAAAGCAAGAGCTGATAAATCACTTTAAGTGCTGCTTATCACAGCAGATATTTTTATCCTGGTTTCAATCCTGTGTTACACAAAAGTGTTTCCACAGTGTTTTAACTAAGGAAACATTATGCTGTGAAATGTAAACATATGACTCCATCTCTCTTAAAGGAAAGAAATAATTATCACACTTAATTAAACACCTGGAAACATTTATTGCCACCTTCTAATTAGATCTGTCATGAGGAGTTAAGTCAGCAAGTTATTGCTAATTTTCTAGCTGGTAACACAATTAGCTTTTTTGTAGATTTTGTGGTTGGCTGTGCCCCTCGGTACACATTAATTGCCTCCCTCACCCCTGGCCCACCTTTTGAGTTTCTACCTGTTACTTGAGTAAATAGTTTCGGGAAATGGATACCACCTACCTCCCTGTAAAATGTGAATGCTTTAGATATTGACTGTTTTGTATTCATAAGCCATTATATTCATCTAGATTATCAGATAATTTAAGAATCATTGAGAAATCACTGCATCTGAGAAGAGTCCCCCAAAAGCATAGTGATTCTGTACAAAGTGGGCCCAGAAATTTTTTTCTTTAAGGGAGATTTTAATCTCTTGTGGCTTTTGGTCTCGTGTACTTAAATTCACTGAGAAATGGGGTGGCGTGAGCTGGAAAATCTCATCTTCGTTGTCCCTTAATTTTCCGTTTCTGACTATGTTGCCAGATACAGTGTTCGTCTTAGTAGCGAGGTGTTGTGGATACAGGCTGCTGTGGGTTCCCAACAGAATGGCCCAGAAACTGAGGGTGAGCGCGCCCCCTCTGGAAGAGTGTTTTATGAGACCTATTCTCTGCAGTTCTTCGTTCTGTTGAAATTGGAGGAAAGGGTGTGTGGGGAGAAATGATTGCATCCAAACAGCGCTCATTAGGAAATGCCATTCAGGAGGAGGGGTGGATTTCTAGATGGTTTCTGGCTTGGGGAATTTCAGCTCGTTGCTCCTTGCCGTTCCCCATCCCCATCCCCATCCCCTCCATGTTTGCACTTATTGAAGGGATGGAACATGGGGGAACCTTCGGGAGGCAGGGGAGGATCAGTGATAACAAGTGAGGGCCACCTGTTTTCTCACAGAGATGAAAGGCAGCCTTAGTGCAACCCCAGTCCCAGGACTTGGGCCCTGGGGCCGTGCACAGGGGCCAACCTGGGTTTAAAAAAAAAAAAAAGTGGACCCTTGATCCCCTATTGGCATTCTAAGTCATCTCAGCTCTGAGACAGAAGTTGACGGAAGGCACTGTGTGTGGGGCTGGATTAACTTTTATCACCTCGCCCCTCCTCACACTGCCCACATCCTGCATTTAATACCAAATGCACACAGTAAGAACTCAACAAACACTAAAAAGGAGCTTTTAACACCCCAACCTTTATGTTTCCCTGTGGGTAACAGTTTATTTTCCTCTCTCCTGTCCCTGATTTTGATGACTCTGGCCCTGGAGTCTGAGTTGACTGCAGTTTCTAGACTTTTGTCTGCAAGTGGTGCTTACCAACAGCTGAAAATGGTTGATTCTTTGAGGGTAAAAAAAATAAATAAAAAATTCAGCGAACCTCGTTGCAAAACATAAATGAGGTCAAATAGTATCCAGTGGACATTAGATTGCATGAGACATTTCGGAGTAAGAGGAGGAAATGAGCTGCAAGTGGAGGATAGATAATTCTGGAAACAAGAGGCATCCAGGCACGTGCAAAACCATCTGGCCTACGAGTCTAAGAGCAGAACGTCTATACAAATCTGGGGGTGTATCCCTCGTCCAGCTTGCAGGTGGGGAGCACCGTTCATTCACACAGCAGGCATTGATAGAGCTCCTCCTGTATGCACAGCACTGAACAACCCTCTCGTGTTCACAGGAGGGCTGGCAACTTGCCAGAGAATGTTGGTAAGAACGGCCCCCCGCAAGGAAGTCCCTGGTGGCAAAAGTGGGTTTAGAATTCTTCTGTTTCACAAAGGGAAATAAAGGCACTTCCTTAGGATAGAAGAACGATTTTCAAAATACTTTTATCTCGAAATGATAAGAAACTGAAATAAGCACATCTCTTCTGATGTCTATTTCAGATAGCCAGGGGTGTAATTGTAATTAGCTTGATTCCTAGGACTTTGTTTCCTTGGCCTTTCCGGTTGAGCAGAGAAGTTACCTGAGAAACTTGTTTTAGTACGTCACCGGCTCTTCAGTAATCAAGTAATGCCCACCCATCCTTTTTGAGAGCCATTGCTTTTTCTCTAGAGGCAAGTATTTATGGTTCAGGACCAAGGTAGTGGAGGTTCAGAACCAGCTGCAAAGCTGGATGGGCATCTACAAGTTTGTTGAGGGTGTGCTTTTATATCTAGAACAAGAGAGGTGATAGACCAACATGGGGATGTTCCTCTTGAGGTGACTGGGGAGCAAGGCATACAGTGATCTGTCCCACCAAAAAGGAAAAAAAAAAAAAAAATGGATGAGAGAACACAGGAATGGGCCTCTGCTTAAGCACCCCAAGCTGACTTATAAACAAATCGAGGTTTGTTTCTTTAATAACAGAGAATGGAATTAAATCCAAAATTCCACTTGTAGTTTCCGTAAACATTGGGAATAAGGATGACTTCTTGTTTAGTCACGATCTGGTTGGTTCACATGACTCTGCAGGATTCAGCTGTTCAGGTCTCAGCCGCACTTGGTTGGCTGTGTGACTTTGGACAATCCACTCAAGCTCTCTGAGCCTCTTTCTCCAGCTCAAAACTGGGGATAGTATTTACATCATGCGTTTTGTGATGTGGATTAAAGCAGAAGGTCCCTCTCCTGGTGTCCAGGAGGCACCCAGCAAAGGGTGGGCTTTCCTGGATCGGCCAAGTTGGGCTCATTTCAAGAGGATGGTGTTTGTACAGGGTCAGAGTGGAGGGGAGAGGAAGAGTGATAACTGGTACCACATGTGTTTTTAGCGTGAACTTTCTTTTTTTCCCTGTAATGATGCCAGAGGAGCCCAGAGAATGGGGTGAATATAGCCCAATTTCAATGATTCCCAGCTGCACGGTCATGTGATTATGGAGGGAAATCTTGCTTCTGCTGCTGAAGAGAAATGAGCCAGAGCAGGGCATCTGGGCTTTATGTATCTGAGCATGAGAAGAACCACAGCATCCTGGGAGCCTCCCTGGGCATGACGGATGCTTTTCTCTCCTTTCCTTCCTTCCTTCCTTCCTTTCTTCCTTCTCTTCCTTCCTTCCTTCCTTCCTTCCTTCCTTCCTTCCTTCCTTCCTTCCTTCCTTCCTTCCTTCCTTCCTTCCTTCTTTTTAGAGAGAGAGAATGCAGGGGCAAGGGACTGGGCAGAGGGAGAGGGAGGGAGAGAATCTTAGGCAGGCTCCACGCCCAGCTTGGAGCCCAACCCAGGGGCTCAATCTCATGACCCTGAGATCATGACCTGAGCCGAAATCAAGAGTCAGACCCTCAACCGACTGAGCCACCCAGGCGCCCCAAGAGGGAAGCTTTTTAAAAAAACCTGTTACAGTTAAGATGTGAGCAGTCGGTTGGCCTTTCACCTCTGGAGGCCCTTGTTTAAAACAGGTCTTGGATGAAACCCGATTATCCAAGACAGACAGGCAGGTATGTCTCAGCTGTCCTCGGTGTCCCAAAGGGACCCGGGCTGGCACGTCCTTGGGGGAAGTTGTGAGATTTCCAGAGAGCAGGCATGCATCTTCACAGTTGTCCTCTGGGTCAGGGTCTGCTGGGCACACTTCTCTCTCTCTGTGCAGGGCATGCAGTACCCTCATGTATATTTGAAATGAGCCAACCTTCTCCACTCCTGACCATTAAAAAAAAAAAAAAGTTTCTTACAATATGACTGTAACCAAAATACCAAAATGAAGGAGGCAGAGGTTGTGATGTGTGTTTGTGAAGACCTAACTGTCTTCATCCTTCCCTCCCTCAAGCCCTTGAGCTGACTGTGTTCAGGCTCGCTCTCTCACACACACACATGCAAAAGTGACACAGGAATTCTGCAGAGATGCCAGTCTTCTGAGAAAATTGGCAGATGCCATGTTGGCAACAGATTGCAGAGTTCAGAACAATCTTTGACAATCCAAACCTTTAAGGAATAAGTCTCGGACTCGGTTCTACCACTCAGTGATCAGGAAATAACTCCTTTGTGTTTCTTTCTTCTCTCTCTCTTTTTTAAAGATTTTATTTATTTATTTGAGAGAGAGAGAGAGCACAGAGGGAGAGAGAGAGGGAGAAGCAGGCTCCCTGCTGAGCAGGGAGCCCCATGCGGGACTCGATCCCAGGACCCTGGGATCATGACCTGAGCCAAAGGCAGATGCTTAACCGACTGAGCCACCCAGGTGCCCCCTCTTCTCTCTTTACAAAGATGAGGTAGTTTTCTGGGAAAGGCTGGTGTTTGATTCCATGTTATCACTGCCCAAGGGCAGAGCAGTCCTAATTTAGTGGTGGAATCCCCTTGTGCCTGGGTGAAGGGACAGGCTCCCAGGAAGTCACAGAGGTACCTGGGACAGGTGAGGGGGCTCAGACCTCCCCTCTGTGAGCTCCTTTGCTTCTCTGTCCCGGAATGCTCAGCCTGCTCTGACTTGCCAGGGTCAGACACCGCCTTCTGAGGAAGCAGGGGCTCTGGGGGTCCCTGGCCTGTGTGCCCCAAGTGGGATGGTTTGAACGCGTGAGTACCTGGGCAGCCACAAAGGTGAGAGACCAAATGAAGGTTTGAACTTTTCCAGCATGCCACTGTAGTGCAGGGCCCATCAGGGGCCAGAGCTCCCCACCTGACTGCACAGCAGGATCCCCTGGGGCCCTTGACACCAACGGAGCAGATACCTGGGCTCCGCCTACAATAGCTGGGCCTGGGACTCTGTATTTCGGACCCCACCCCCTTGACTGATGCACAGCAAATTCTAAACCCCTAGCCTGGAAGACCAGTTTTAATGTCTTATTCTATCAAGAAGACTATTCAGGCAGCAGATGATCTGTAGGGTTGTTTTTTGTTTGTTTTGGGGGGGCCGAGGGTGGTTTTGGCAGTGGAAAGAGCAAATCTCTTGAAAGTATAGAGCGGTTTTAAAAGTTTGAAGAAGATTAAGGGCGCCTGGGTGGCTCAGTTGGTTAAGCGACTGCCTTTGGCTCAGGTCATGATCCCGGAGTCCCGGGATCGAGTCTCGCATTGGGCTCCCTGCTCAGTGGGGAGCCTGCTTCTGCCTCTGACCCTCCCCCCTCTCATGTGCTCTCTCTCTCTCATTCTCTCTGTCTCAAATAAATAAATTAAAAAAAAAAATCTTTAAAAGTTTGAAGAAGATTAAAATGAACTCGCACAAAATGAACACCTGGGTACCCATCCTAAGAAACAACAAAGTGGTTTTTCTAGTAGGTCCTCACCGGGTAGAGAAATGTTGACCAACGATGAGGTCAGAGACGAAAAAATAACAACCAAAACCAACAGTGGTGTCCCACGAATAGATCCAGGAATTGAGAGCCATGAAGCAGGGACCCTGGGGAATCTGCTCAGGGTTTGTTAGTTAAAAATCTAGGTTACCGGTCACTGGCTCTGCTGACGTCACCGGCTGGTGCTGGCCGACTGGAGGCCATCTCCTTGTAGATCACTCATGGGATGGGTGCCCCTTTTTCAAGAGTGGCGGATGATGGGGGGAGCTCCATGCCCAGGACTCGGTCACCGAGTGGCCGGTGAAGCCTACCCTAGGTCCCCTCCCTGTCCTGAGGTCCCGGCACCTCCAGGGCTGTCCTGTTTTTGGGGTGTCCCTCTCATTTCAAAATGGTGGGGAGAGTCTCTCAAGATGGAGAACACAGTGTCTTTCTTTGAAGCCACCTTTCCGTAACTTCCTCCACTTCCTCCTCCTCCTCCCCCTTCTTCTTTTTTTAAATTCTTTTTCTTTTTTTGCATTTTGAGTTGGGCCGGTACTTGAGACTTTCTTCCCCGTTTCTGAATTCTGATCACTTCTCAATTTATCATTCTAGCAAGAGCCATGGAGTATATTAAAGGTCTGCTTCTGATGATACATAATAGTCATTTTAGTAGAGCTTCTGTCTTTCCCTGGAGGTTTAAATATTTGACCAGGGGTCAACAAGGGTGAAAAGGGATGACTCTGAGTCATGCTTGAGCCCCCCTCTCTAGGCAGCCGTCCTGCAGCACACCAGGGGGATGGCCTTCGAGCCTCGCAGTTTGGGAGAAGAGATGGTTGTAGGAAGTTGGGCTTCCTACACCTGGACTCTGAGCTCCTTCCAGGCACACCTACTCCAAATTCACCTTCCATCCTTCTTTTGTAAGTTCTGTTCCCTTTTATGGTTGCCCTCAGGGTTTTTATATTCCTGATGATAAATAGTATGCCATATCACTGTATCGGTTTGCGCAGGCTACTGTAACAAAATACCAGACTGGATGGCTTTAACAGCAGATCTGTATTTCTCCCAGTTCTGGAGGCTGGAAGGCCAAGATCAAGGTGTCAGCAAGTTTGGTGTCTCCCAAGGCCTCTCTCTGTGGCTTGCAAATGGCTACCTTCTATTATATCCTCCCTTGGCCTTTTCTCTGCGAGGCATCCCTGGTGTTTCTCGCTCTCTTTATGTAAGGACACCAGTCCTGTCAGATTAGGACCCCACCCTTGTGATCTCATTTCACCATAATTATCTCTTTAAAGGGCATATCTCCGAAGACGGTCACAATGGGGCTTGGGGCTTCTAAATATGAATTTGGTGGGGGACAGAAGTCTCTCTGTAACAATCACCTTTGTAAAGGGTATTACAAATGATAGTCTTTACGTTAGCATTATACATTTTACATCTATGTAGAGTGTTCAGAAATCACAGTTATTATTTTTCACTTTAAGCAACTATCTTTTGAAAAAATTAAAACATGAGAAAAAAGCTTTTTTTCTACTTACCTACTTATTCACAATATTTGGGGCTCTTGATTCTTTAGCATAGACCCGTTTCCATTAGGGTGTTTTCTTGTCTCTCAGCCTGAAGAGCTTCCTTTATTATTTCTTATAGCTCAGATCTGCTGGCAACAAATGTTCTCAACTTCTTCTGTGTGTGTGCCTTTCATGTCTGTGTGTCCAATTTCCTTCTTGTAAGGACACCGGTCATATTGTCTTAGGGCTTTCCCTTACGGCCTCATTTTAGTTGAATCATGTCTTTAAAGATCCTATCTCCAAATACAGTCCTGTTTTGAGGTACTGGGGTTCAGGCTTCAACATTTGAATTTGTGAGGGGGATGCAATGTAGGCTGTAACAATCAGGATGCTTTAGGTAGCACGTAAGAGAATGCCCAGCTAACAGGTTTGAACAGTAAAGTCATTAAATTATCTTTTGTGAAGGGCAGTCTGGTTGGTCCAATCCAATGTTGAACCAGTGGCTCAGACAATATCACCAGGGACCAGGTTCTTTCCATCCTTCCGCTCTCCCATCGTTACCATGTTACCTTTTCTTTGGCAGACTTGCTGCCTCATGGGCAGAAAAGGGCGTCCTCAGCACCAGGTATTGCACACTGCCCCCAACTCCATCCAAAGGCACAAAGTGTGTGTGTATATGGAGGGGAGAGGTGGGGCACAGAGAGGGCAATGATGAATCTGTTCCCCTGCAGTGTCCATGTCTTTCTATCCGGGGGTAGAATCTTTCCTGAAGTCTCCTCAGGCCTCACGGAGCAGAATTGAGTCATGGTTACAAGGAAAGCTATGAAAGTGAGTAGCCATCGTTAAAGGAAAACTCTACTGTGGGAGGTTGTCTGTGCCAATAGGAAGAAGGGAGAGGGCATGCCGAGCGGGCACACAGCACCTGCATTGGCCCCAGACTCCCACGCTCTAGAAGCTGTGTAGTTAAGGCCATCATTATTAATGAGAATGATAAAACCAGGTTTCACTGGAATTAAAACTAACCACCCATGATGAGTAGTTGGGAGAAAAACAGAAGATGTAGGAGGTGTTGAACACCGCATATACTTAATTACTCCTAGTAGTGACTTTTTAATGTGAAGGGTCATGGATTTAGAAAAATAGCACAACTTACTTTGGAGACAGCATCCTACATTCAAACCTGGAAGATGTCCATCAAATAGAGAGTTCTTCGTGTTTCTGGAAACGTTCACGACCACAATAGCAATAACGACACGCCTTTATGGAGTACTTAAGAGCGGATCAGGCGCTGTGCTGAGTGCTTTATACACATTGTTTAATTTCATCTTCAAAACGGATGTATGAGAAGGGTGTGAGTGTTAATCCCTGTTTACAGATGAGGAGTTGAGGTTTGGGGAAGTTAAGTAAGCCCACAGGTGCCTGGCCGCCCTGGGATTGGTACCGTAGAAATTCTCCCGCCCCCCCCCTTACGAGCTCTGAGCTGCTACAGCGTATTACCCCTCAATAAACCTGCTACAAACTCCCTCATTTCCTGTGGACTCTCAAAAGCTGTTCTCTCTCCAGCCAGCCACTGTCTACTTCATGGACAAAAGTCCTAGGATTATTTCAGATATAATTCACCTTTCAATGTTAGGAGCGTGGACGTTCAAAACCCATGGAACTGAGCTTCTCAAGTTGCGAGGATAACTCTGATATCCTATTTGGTAAAGGGAGAAAGGTGGACAGGTTTCGTAACCCAGAGAAATGCATCTTTCGTCATTGGCTCGTGCCACCGAGTGCCCGTCTGAGTGGTGGCAAATGTGCCCTCTGGTTTATAGAGTCTTGGTGTGAGGCACGTTTTCTAAGAGCGGGGACAGGTTCTTGTATTGCAGGGACTGCCCCCCGGGGAATACCTGGGCGGTTGGGGGTCGACCACAGTAGATGCAAGGCTCTGTGTGTGTCTCGTCCGGTGGTTTTGATGGCCAGCAACGCAAGAGACCCACTGCTCCAATGTCCCATCCCCACAGCTCAGAACCAGGGCCGACCCCGGGAGCCTCTATTTCTTCACTTAGTTCCTGAACTCACGTTGCTAAAGCTGTAACAGCACCTGGGGTGTGACAGTTCGGTTAGACTTGAGGATTGCTAAAGTTTGGGGGGAAAGGTTCTGTTCATTCGCTCTCTTAATCCCCTGTTGCTAATAGCTTGCATGGGGAGCCGAGTCAAGGAGAGAGTAAAGGGTGTACCTTCCTTGTCTAATTCTGGGAACTCGAAGCTACGACTTTGAGTCAAGTGAAGACTCTCACGTCTGTAAGAACCCAATATCCAGCAGCTTTTGGCCATTCCAGTAGGCACCCAGGAGAACGTTTTGCATTGAGATTGCCTTTGGAATATTTTGGAGCACATCATTTGCTATAAGCTTTAGGAAGTTATTGGAAGTGTTATAAGGCGAATTTTAAAACATTATAGATGCAGTCATTTACCTTAAACACGAGAAGTTCATTGAAACAGAAGGCCTTCATCAGACACCTGCTCCCAGTTGATCTGCTGCTGGGACCCTTTCTCCTCTACACCCTGTGATCCCCTCCAGCAGCTGGCTCTTCCTCTCTTGACACGCCTAGATTTTCTCAATGCCTTTTTTTTTAACCTCTTTATTATAAGATGAAACATAAATACCAAAACCCACACAAAGCAAATACACACTTACTGACTTACTGTAAGACAAACACTGATATAACCATCCCTCCAGGCAAGAAATACCATTTGGCCAGCCACTCCACAAGTGCCTTCACATACCCAGCCCAGGTCATATTCTCCTTTGTCCCTCCAAAAGCAAATGCCATCCTGACTTTTATAGTAATCACTTCCTTGCATCTCTTTATGTCTTTATCGCCCAAGTGAGCAGTCTGACCCATGATAGTCATGATAGTTGAGTCTTGCTCATTTTTTAAAAAAACTTGATGTGTCTTTTAGATCTCTTTGAATCTACAGATTCCCTTAACATCCTCCACCATTTAAAAAAATAATTTTTTTTGTTTGTTTTTTTTGTTGAAGGACCTGGGCTGTTTGATCTGTAGAGTTTCCCACGGTGTTGATAACAAGATGTGCACTCACGGTGAAGTTCAGTTTGCGCCTTTGCTGTGTGTTTCCTGCATCTGGATCCAGAGGCTTGATCAGACTTGGGTTTGATCCCTTTGGGCAAGGTGACAGGTGCTGTTGGATTCTTTCACGGGAGGCATAAGACGTCTTCTTCTCCCTCTCTTTTTTGCTGTTTGCAGCTGTTGATCCTCACTGTCTGGATCTATTAGTTCATTGGGGATTGCAGACTGGTATATTCTAATTGCACCATTTTGATTTCATTTCTTAGCTGCAATCATCTTATAAGGATAGACTCCCCTTCAAACTATTATTCGGTTACCCAGCGGTACAGTTCACATAGAAAAACCAGAGTGAATGTTTGGTCTTTCCTTTGATTTACCCACTTTTCAAGAATTGGTTTCCTGTCATTTTCAAAAGGTGACCAGTTTGGTGGGTTATTTTTTTTTATTATTGTTATAATCGTGGAATTAAATATATTTGATGGGTTGCAATCCACTGAAATTTTAACTTTTACCAGGACTCAGATTAGTCCCACCTTTCACCAGTGGGATCTTCTTCCAGTTGGATCCTTAGTCTTTCTGACATGATCTTGGTAATCTTTTTTTTTTTAATTTTTTTTTTTTTTTTAAGATTTTATTTATTTGCGAGAGAGACAATGAGAGACAGAGAGCACGAGAGGGAGGAAGGTCAGAGGGAGAAGCAGACTCCCTGCCGAGCAGGGAGCCCGATGCGGGACTCGATCCCGGGACTCCAGGATCATGACCTGAGCCGAAGGCAGCCGCCCAACCAATTGAGCCACCCAGGCGCCCGATCTTGGTAATCTTTGATAGCTTCCATGCTATTTGGTGTGTTAAGGTTATCCAGGCTTGTCTTGTACATTTCCTGTCTAGACCTGGAATCAGCCATTTCTTCAAGAATTCCTGTTTGTTTGTTTGTTTGTTTAATGAGAAATGATATTTCAGGACCATAATCTGGGCACTAGGGATGCTTATTCACTGGAGTGGTCATTGTTTTTAGGTCCTTTTACTGGTCAGAACTGGGAAAACACATATATAGACATATATATATCTATATACAAGCATATATATACACATATAAAAATAAAATGTACTGTGAGTTCATAATGATATTTCCAAGGCAAGTTTAAGCTTAAGTGTTTTTGTTTAACCTCTTCTTTATTACATTTGTATTTTCTTTCTTACAGACTTTGAATCCTGGTTTTTTAGTTACAGGGGAGATAGAATGTCATAATTACCCATTTGATTGTCTTGCATTATACATAAGCCGTCTCCACATAATCAGTTTTGATTACTGAAACAGTAAAAATAATGTCTTTGGCATACACCCTACTCATTCTTCTCCAGTATTTTTTTTAAGGTTGTACTATATCTCAACTGTCAGATCCTATAGCCATTATATAGTAAAATATCTCCCTTTTAATGCTCATTTAGTCTTATTCCTGCAGGTAACTATGTATGTCTTGCTTATTATCAGTCCTCATATCAGTGTCTCTAGACATTTTGATTGTAGCTCTTTCTCTGATAGATTCCTTCGGTAATTCCCTGATTTTTTTGTTTCCCTAATTTCTTTCTTTCTTTTTTAAGGATTTTATTTTTAAATAATCTCTACACCCAATGTGGGGCTCGAACTCACAACTCCGAGACTGAGTTGCACGCTCCAGCGCCTGAGCCAGCCGGGTTCCTCATCCCCTAATTTCTTGATAGCACTTTGTGACGTTTATAGTAATGTCCTTGGCCCACATTTTCTTTTCTTGAGAACCTTAAATACGTAAGCCCATTTTCTTCTGATCAAGTATTGTCAAGATTCTGATGATGATAATTTAATTTTCTTTCCTTCTATATGACCTACTCTTTTAGCACTTCTGGGAGCCTCAGCTGTATGCCTGTTCCTATTCCCTTCCAGTGACTATCTACCTACTCTTCCAATACAATGATTAGTGAGCTAAAATGTTACCAAATCCAGGTCAATGACTTGGCCAGCCCTGGTGCCAAATAATCGTTCTCTCCTGTTAACCCAAAATAGGCCACTTGCTCTGAGTAAGTATAGCTTCTTATCTTTGTAACCTCAGCTGTACCATGTAAAGTGCACAGAGTTAGCGCTAAATATATACTTGTTTATGAAATAAACGTTGGGGAAGGATGTGGGTTTTTTCCTTTCCTTTTTAGCCTGTCAGGAACTGCCCCGCCCTTTCAGCTCTGTTCCTCCAATCAGGCGCGGCTTGGCCCCAGACCCGGCCGCGCGCCCTGAGGCAGGCTCCGCCCCCAGCAGCAGGTGTGCGGCTGCAGCGCCCATGGGGCCCTGGCTTGTCCTAGGGTCGGGCTGTCAGGCCATGTTCTCACGTTCCCAGCGCCCTGGGAACCCCTGGCTCACAGAGGGTCTGGCCCCACCCCGAATGCCACTGTGGCCCCATGCCTGCTTGCACTCCCCTTGACCGTACCTTGACCTCTTGTGGGTTTTAAGGCCCCGGCCCCTGGCATATGGGCCCAGACCCTAGCCTCTCACGGGCCTGGAGCTGCCACCTGTCCTTTCCTTTCTTGGCTGACCTTTCTGCTCTTCACTTCTTGGCTGCCAGAACCCACGGCAGGACCGCGAAATGGATGCCCTCGGCCCACATGCGATGCCCGATGCATCTGGTTCAACAGGCGCACTGTGTTTCGCTTGTAAAAATTAAATGCCAGTGAGTGGGGCATGCATGCCAGTTTGTCCAAAGCCTCGCTGCTGAATTAGCCTGGGCAGTCACACATTTCATTCATCTGCCTGCCTCCTTGGCGTTTGCAGCCTCTGACTTCTGCTCTCTCATACTTCTCAGAGCATTTGCCACTGGGCATGACCCATGGGCTGTCCACTTTTATGCCTGGCCTCAACTGGTTCAGCAACATCCTTACCCTGGCTCTTTTCGTTAGGCCCTGGCCTGTGGGCCTTGCAGGATTTTTTTTTCCCCTTCCTCTTGATCAACTCAGTGCCACGCAATTAACAGGAAAAAAAAAGGTTGTAATACATAGCTTTTACAAGTATTCACCCTACAAAAGCAATGATAAGAAGATTCCAGAAAGGGGCTCCTGGGTGGCTCAGTCGGTTAAGCGTCTGCCTTCAGCTCAGGTCATGATCCCTGGGTCCTGGGATCAAGCCCCGCATCGGGCTCCCTGCTCAGCGGGGAGCCTGCTTCTCCCTCTCCCCCTCTCCCCCTCTCCCTCTCCCTCCCTCTGGGGCTCCCCCTACTTGTGTGCGTGCTATGTGTGTGTGTCTCTCTCAAATAAATAAATAAAATCTTAGGGGAAAAAAGAAGATTCCAGAAGTAATGGAATAGTGGCTCTTCTCCAATGGATGTGAACAGTGAGGTGATCTCAGGTATGCAGAAAGACTGGAACCCCGTTGCCCAGAGCACATCAGAGAAATCTCATTGGCACCCATGAGTCAGTGATATGGAAAAACTGCCCATGACGTGAGAAATTACTCTGGTTGTCCCACTTTTCTGTTCTTGGTCAGTGGCCCTGAGGAGAGGAACTGCACTCGGGCTCTGCACTCCCGAGGCTGACCTGCCCTTGTGAGGTTTTCCCCAGATCTAGCATTTCAAGTGTCGATCAAAACAGTCCTAGGAATGACTCCTTGCTCCTAGGAGTTTCCATGGATGACTATGGACTTGTGTGAAAATGGAAGCATTTTCCAGTCTGCTTTTATTAATTCAGCAGAAACCGTACTGAAGACTTCTTTTCCTGCTCCTAGGTGCCTGTATTTTTGCCTTTTGCCTCTGGTTGCCTCTGGTGTGAACCAGCCAGGGTGGTAGAGGCTCTGGATTTACTGAGCGCTTACTGTATGCCGGGCATTATGCTAAGCTTTTAGGTACCTTGCCAAGTCCCAGGTTCCTTCATTATCATACCCATTTTAAAAACGAGGAAACTGAGACCGCAAGAGTCAAAGTCGTTACCCAAGTCAGAAGCAAAAGCTGATATTTAAATCTATTGGTTCTTAACCACATCATGTACTTCCTTTTGCAAAAACGCAGATTTTTACCTCTCCAGTTTGCAGGTGCTTGCAGTAAGTGACAGAGCTGGGCTCCAAGGATTGGAAGGTGGAGTCGGCTACTCTATGACATTTAGATCTTGAACAGACTGTTCTCGGAGCTATTCAAGATCCCTGATTTAGACTCTGTAGCATCAATGGGAGGGGAGTAATACAAATAATGCTCTAGAGTCTCTCAGCCTTATGTCGCCCCAGGTTTGAAAATCCGTTGTGGAGAACTGCCTGTCTCAAGTGTTACAAGTCAGCAGTGTTCCGGCACTTGCTTGTTAACACCTCAACAGGGGACAGGGGACCGAGGTGAAACCCAAATGAGTAAATTCTGAAACTTGCTAGACATTCTAGTAGTGAATTCGGTGGAGAAGGAAGTTAAAATGATTTAAAAATGAGGTTGTTGGATTTCTTACTATGTGTGCCATCTCTCTGTAGGTATATGGTCTCAGAGTGTTCTTTTTTTTTTTCTCCCCCTCAGGACGACCATGTATGGCCACTTAGGTTGTGCACTGCACAATACAGGGGACACCATCCGCAAAGATTATAATTTAAATGGTGCTTCTGAAGCTGTACCGTGCACGAGCAGCAAACCTTATTTCGTAGACCTGTATTTTTTTTTTTTGAATTTTTAATTGAAGTATAGTTGGCGTATTATATTATGTTAGTTTTAGGTCTACAACATAATGATTTGACAAATATATAAACTACAGAATGCTCACCATGATAAGTGGAGTCACCATCTGTCACCGTACAAAATTATTACAATTTTATTGACTATATTCCCTCTGCTGTACTGTTCATCCTCGTGGCTTATTTACTTTTATAACTGCAAGTTTTTGTACCTCCTAGTGCCGTTCACCTCTTTTGCCCTTCCCCTACTCTCCTCCCCTCTTTTTTTTTTTTTTTTAAGCATTATTCTTTCTACCCAAGGGAATAGTATAGACAAATTTTGCTTCCATGGTCTTTTTGAAGTAATTAAGAAGAGCATGCAGATTTACTACACACTGGAAAAAGCTCTGGACGGGAGCGTGGAAGGTGGGCTGTGGAGTGACTGGCTGTGTAATATCACTGGGATATTCAAACCTCTGGGTCAAGATTGCCGCATCTAAGAAATATAAGGTGTCCACTCTATAATCTCGAACCCCCCCCCCCCCCCCGCCCCCGCCCCGAGCTCTGCAATTCTATGATTCTGGTTGTTATCACCTGCACTTTTCATTGGCATTTGAAGCCTGTCAACCAAGGAGCCTGAAGCCCCTGGTAGAGCAAGAAGGGGAGAGCCCTGGGACCCTCTGGAAGGAAATCTGTCCTGCCCCAGTATGGAATGAAGAATTCTGCACGAAGGGGCTCAGGCTCAGAAGGCAGAACTCTGGCCCTGAGTCTTTCCAGGAGGCTCCAGGGCGGCAGAACATCCTGAGATACTCTTGCGAGTGAATTTATTTTTGGATTATCTTTATGTTCTCCTTCATTGCTAAGATAAGCAACTGTTAACTGCATTAACATATGAGGAAATGGGCTGAATTATGTCTTACACGAGAGAGCCCATCTGTATCCATCCAAGACGCTGATACAGCTAACCACGAGTGAATTCATTCTGGGACAAAAAGAGTTCATTACAGTGTTGATTTTAAAAAGGGGGGAAAAAAATCTCTCAACAACTTAAGTATGCATCAACTGCTAAAATGTATTACGGTACTTCTTGAGCTGAAACATTATGCGCTTTTACAACAAGGCTGGTCTCTGTGCACTGATAGGAAGAGATCTCCAAGAGAGATTAAATAAAAAAGCAAAATAATGATCTCATTATGTTTTTTAAAAAGCATATTATATGCTTATGAGTGCACAAGCATTTCTTTTTTTACAGCAATGAACAATATGCTATGAAGAGTGGAGCTGTGGGTTGGAAGATTGGGAAGGAGTTGAACTTTTCATTTGATACCTTTCCAGTGCTTACATTTCACAGTAGAAGTACATTTGGTAGAGGAGAGAATTTAGATTTCAGTTGGGTTTTTATGGCATTCTAATACTTCTTTAGAAAAATCTGTCTCAACAGAGCCTGCTGAGCAAAAGCAAGATGTCCATTAACACTTGAGGCTCTGAACATTGGGAACAACTCCCCCCCCGCCCCCGCCACCTCCCTAGCCTTTAGTCTGCTCCTCTCAACACACAGCTCCCCAGTGATTGCATTATCCCTCTAACGCAGAATTGTCGGTGGCTCCCAATGTCCAACAAAAACCAGTCCAGGAGAGCAATAGGATGGAGCAGCTAATCATGGGCGTACGGTCTGTTTGTCTCCAGTGCATATTGGGGGAGTGTTTGTCAAGGACCAGGCACAGTGCTGCTGGGGGATGTAGGAGAATGACATGCTCTTCAGAGACAATGTCTGCCTTCTTGGAACCTCAGCTTAGAAGCTTCCTACTTGTGGGCGCCTGGGTGGCTTGGTCGGTTAAGCGTCTGCCTTCGGCTCAGGTCATGATCCCAGGGTCCTGGGACGGAGCCCCACATAGTGCCCCACATCTGGTTCCCTGCTCAGCGGGGACCCTGCTTCTCTCTCTCTCTCTCTGCCCCTCCCCCTGCTCGTGCTCTCTCGCACTCTCTCAGATAAATACATAAAATCTTTAAAAAAAAAAATCTTCTTGTAAAAAACTCATTGTCAGAAGTAAATACAGCACCAAATGGAAGGCTCCTTGCCCAGGCCCCAAAGAACAATATTTGCTCACTTGCCCCACCCTTCCCTCCACGTTCAAGGCCCGGTCTGACCCCCATTTCTCCTCTGTATATTTCCGTTGGTCCCCATTCCTAAACTGCACTGTCCCAGAACACACCCCATTCCTCCCTGCTGTTGTCTTTGCTGGCTGTATCTCCCTAGTCTTCAAGGTCCAACACTTCTCCTTCCTGGACAGAATTAGACTATCCTTCGGGATCCATTTCAGATGTGGCCTCCACGCCACCTTTCCTGGTTCTCTTTACCGGGGCGGGGGGAGGAGAAAGGCCAGATGTATTCTCTTTCTCTTCAGAGTAGCTCATTCTGGTCTCTATAATGATTATATCACTGGTGACATCTTCCTTAGTTTACAGCGTCTGAGCGTTGCTAGATAGCCTTCCTGAGCGCAGTGACTAAGTCTTGTTCATCTCTAGACCTCATCTTTGTTCCCACATTCTCAGTAAGTATGTGTTAATGAGTGACTTCATTTTTATGATTGCCCAAGTATTATTTTACTTTCACTTAAAGGATTATTTTAGTTTGAAGCTAAAAAAAAAAAAAAAAAAGGGACACTTCCTTGAAATGCACTATTTTTAGCAGGTTAGACAGAGTTCCTTTCCCCTTGCAGGGATTAAACTTGGAAGCTGTAGAGCTGCTGTCCCTGAAGAATGTTCAGGAAGAGACAGGCAGACATTTATCTAGGGTGGTCCAGGCAGTCGCGACCCTTTACGAGAGTAACTGGCTCACAAGTTCTTGTCTGATGAGGTGAGATCTTATCCTGATGATTTTAAGAAAGCAAACAAACTACACCCACTATTAAGACAACTCCCAGCAGAGGTAAAGGAAATTTAGAAAGAAACTGCGTAGTAAGGTTGTAGATGTGTGGGAGAAAACTGCTGTTTCATTTTCCTGTTTCTTTCCATCTTTACCACAGTTACATGGATCTCTATTCTTTTTTTTTAAATTATACACGTTTATTTCAATTCAAATTTTCACAGATTAAAAGATTGCATTTTATTAGAATCAATTTACAGGCAGTCTGCAGCAATGATTTCTCATGGGAAAAAAAAGAGAGACAGACAGACGGAACATGGATCTCTATTCTAATCCATATCAGAGCGGTGACCATAGGGTATACACAGTCTAATATTCTTATTTTCTCTTTACATAATTTCCTACACATTTTCCCATGTCTTCATGGACATTTGATTCCGGTTCTCTATGAAACCACTGGAGTTCAGTTGATTGTTGCCTGTAGAACACAGTTGTAGCCTGGGGGAATGGCAGCGTAGTGTATTTTTTTAAAAAGACTGCCATCTTCTTCTGATATTGCCGAGATGTACCGGAGCACAAATAGGAACACACGATTTGATTGAAGTTTGCAGCACAGTAAATGAGATTAAGATCATGAGCTGCTTTAAATCGTTTTCTTAAGTAAATACACATCTTTAAGAGATTAGACAGAGTTTTCCCCAAGCAATGCCTTTTTATATTACAAAGGCCTGTTGGGAACAGATGGTAAGACAGCCTTCCCTTATCAGCCCCAAGTTGTTTGCTAATGAATTTCAGGGCTCCAGCACTAATAGAATGGAATAATTTTACATAGAAGAATCAATCTCTAGCCTCCTTTTTCAGAAGAAACTAATCTGGCGGGTACCTGTAGGCAATGAGGTGTGTTGTACAGAAGGAAGTCATTAGGGCTAACTACCAGAATCTCTTTGAGGTCTGTGCATATAGTCTCCAAAGAGAGTGGGGCCTTTAAAATTAACTGCACAGAATCCTAACAAGCACTCTACATTCCTTGTTGGAAGAATCTTGCTCTGGCCTTAGGCTAAATCGACTAGATTTGTACTCCTTTTGTTGACTTAAAGCCACATTGACTCCTTTTTACCATGTTAACCAACTGTCTCCTAACATGATGATGTAGCTAGATGGGGGTTCTTAGTTATTTTGCTATTTCTATCATTAGTCATAGTCATTAATACAAATGATGATCAAGGTAAATTTGCCTTCCTGGTCAGCTTACCACATCAGGAATAATATACTTTATAATTATGTTGTTTGTCTATACTTACTGTATATCATCTCATAATTTAGCACAGAGATGATGATCAGATTTCTTTGTGTTTCCCAGAGGGGTGACTGCATCTTGGTGTGGCTCCCATGGCTTGGTCTATAAAAGGACCCTCAAAGCATTGTTCCTGGTTATTTTTTGTTTTAATTTATGGCATAAAGAGAGGTATGCAGTCTTGCTAGCCACCCAGACCAGCTACAATGAGTCCCAAAGGGAACAGTCCTTACAAGAAGGACTCTGTTAGATCCTAACTTACTCCTGAATTCATGAGAGGACCTGCACTGGGCTGGAATCCTCTTTAAAATGTTGGCGGATTCAGAATCTTCTTAATTAGAAGTCTATGAAATAGCTTCAGTTCCTGGGAGTGGGACCAGGGTGCCTGCGATGGGAGGGTTCTGCCAGGTTCGGGCTTTTGGGACAAAGTTTTTGAGCAAACCTCTGAAAGGGGCTGTGTTTATTATTGCCGGCCTCCTACCCTTGTTACCTTCTCTGACTCTGGCCTGTTCATCACCTGGACACTGCACAGCTGCTCGTGCCCTGAGTTAAGTGAGGGAGATCTGGATGGGAGGCGAGTCCTGGGGTAGAGGTGAGGCGAGGTCGCTCTGTGTTCCTGGCGGGATTTCTTAAAATCCAGGGCTGGGATCAGAGTCCAGACTACAATTGTTACTCCCTCCACATGACCAAGTCCTTAAAGTTAAAAAAATATATTAAAAAAAAAAGAAATGAAAAGAAAATTAAAAATTACAGAACTATCCAAAGCCACTCTGAATTCAGCCCGAGGCACAACTTCACCAAGGGTTTTGTTTTCTTTTTCTGTTCTTATCATTCAGTCAATCAACTAATGATGACTGAGTGACTTACTAAAGCTGGCAGAGAACTGAACAACAACAAAGGAGGTCCCTGCCCTCTGGGAAGCATTCATCCAGTTCTAAGACAAAGGTTAGGATACAAATAATTGGAATGTGATGGAGACCCCATCAAAGAGGTCTATCAGTTATCTATTGCTGCGTAACAAATTGCCCTAAAGCTTAGCAGCTAAAAACAACAATAAGCATCTATTACATAAGTGCCTGGAATCCGGGAGCAACTTAGCTGGGCGATACTGACTTGGGTTCTCTCAGGAGTCAGCAAGTTGTTTGCAGACATCTGAAGATCTTTCTGTTTTTTTTTTCTCTGTGTGTGTGCGTGCGCTCATGCACGTTTTCTCCTAAGGATGTAATTCCAAGGTGGTTCGCTTGCACGACTACAAGTCTGTGCTGTCTCTGAACAGGAGGCCTCAGTCCCTCACCATGCAGCCGTCTCCACCTCCACGCAGGGTCCTCATGATGTGGTGAATGGCTTTGCACACGTCAAAGTGGAAGCCTCTCACGTCTTTCACAGTCAAGCCTTGAATGTCACACACCGTCACCTGCACAATATCTCATTGGTTACACAGCTCTCACCATCCATCCATCCTGGGTGGGGATGCTGGGGATGTGGGAAGCATTGCAGGCCGTCTTGGGGACTGGCTGTCCCAAGACGAAGAGATCTTGTGTAGTAATGAAAAGTCAGTGTTGGGGCGCCTCCGGGAGGAGTCCGACTGTGAAACGGCTGGATTTTTCAGTAGCTGAGATGGTGGGAGAGACTATTGAGAAGGATGGAGCATCAGGAGCAAAAAAGGTCGGGCAGAGACAGGTATCTGTGTGTTCAAGGAGCATTTGCCAGAGCAAAGCCGGGCAAGGTAAAGGAACCAGTGACTGTGCGGTCTCGAAGGCCAGGCCAGGGAGTTTGGACTTTCTTTGATTATCAGGGATGAGTCATGGGAAGTTTTTGAGCAGGTGAGTGACCTCATCGTTGGCCTGTTTTAGCTTTAATCTGTGTGCGAGCTTTAGGTTTTCCATTCCCTTCCTTCCTTTGGCCCCTCTGTACCATCCAGCTTGGCAATCCTGTAATTTTGAAAATTCTGGAGCACTTCTCCACCTGTGCCCCTTGATCCCTTCCTACCTGGGACTGTTAGGTTTTCGTGTTTCTGTCTTATCATAAGTAGATTACAAGGGCCATAACGGCCATATCTTTATCCATTTCTGTTTCCCCTGCTGTGCCTAGCTCACTGGGTGCCCAATAAATATTTGCTCACTGATTGGATAATAGCAAGCAATTACTACATGTGGGTACAGCCCCTGCTTCTGGCCTGAGGTGCCTAATTTACAGTGAAACCTTTTTCCAAAGAGCGAGCAGTTTGCGGTGGATTTGATTTATGTAAGCTGGAAAAAGTGGTTCGAACCAGTTTTGTGTGCTTGGCATTTGCCAAAATGTAGGAAACCTGGAATAATAGTTTTCTTTTTAAAAACACATCGTTTATTTTCAGCTTCAAAGAGAGTTCTTAGTTTGCCTCAATGAGGCAAGTGACATATTAACCAGCCACAGAGCGAAAGGTGGGCTGCTTGCCTCTTTCATTAGTGAAGGGCAGGCTCATTCATACACATAGAAGACGTTTAGGGAATAAAGCTCTTGTTCAGAATTTGGGGCCGGGTTTTGTCTCCCTCCCCCCTTACTCAGTTTGAATGAAATGATCGTTGTCCATGTATTTTCCTTGAGTAAGTCAGGATTGCACCTTCGTCCCATGAAAGCAGGAAAGGTCTGATTTAAAGCTAGCCAAGACAGTGTTCTCTTGAAAATCTCAAACAACCCAACAAGCAAAAACTCAGGAATGCAGACTCTGTTGTCAAAAACTTGCAGACCTCCATAACCTTGAACCACCCAGGACTTGAAGAGAGAAAGCAGACAAGGTGGCAGCAAATGAGCTTGCAGAGAGAAAGAGGTCAAGAAGAGAATATCTGTGGGAGGGGGAGGGGAGCAGGCCGTGCTCGCAGAGTCCCAGGAAGGCCCGGAAATGGCCTGGGTTCCAGAGGTGAGGCCAAGGGCCTCAGGGTGGGAGAGTGGGCAAGGAGTGAGGAGGATTCTCATGATAACGAAGCAGGGAAGTTCCTCCAGGACCCCTCTGGAATAAAGCAGCCAGTCCGGAGAGTGGGCCTGAGGGCTGTTTCTGGGATGAACAATGAAACTGATGAAAAAAAGAAGAAAAAAGAAAGAATGGGAAGTTCTGGGTTTGAATCCTGTCTCTGTCACCAGCGATCTGTGAATGTAAACAAATCAGTATTTTTGGACTTCCTTTTCCTTGTTTGTTAAAAAAGAAGGTTGGAGCAGGGGCGCCTGGGTGGCTCAGTCAGTTAAGCATCTGCCTTTGGCTCAGGTCAGGATCCCGGGGTCCTGGGATGGAGTCCTGCCTGGGGCTCCCTGCTGAGCAGGGAGCCTGCTTCTCCCTTTCCCTCTGCCCCTTCCCCTACTCGTTCTCTCTCTTTCTCTCTCTCTCTGACAAACAAAGAAAATCTTAAAAAAAAAAACAAAAAGGTTGGAACATATAATGTTTAAGGTCCAAACTCTGATACGTTGGGATTCTACTGGGTAAACAAGGCTCTAAAACCCCCAGAAGTTCTACTCTGAAGCGTCTACCTAAGAGAAATGAAACCTATGTCCACGCGAACTCTTCTATGCAAATATTCATAGACGTATTCTACATAAAATCCCCAGACTGGAAACAGTCTAAAGAACCACCCGTTAGTGAATGGATAACAAAACGTTAGGTATTTATACAAGGGAATACTATTCAGCACTAAAAAAAGAAGAAAGAGCTTTATCGGCTACGACATGGATGACCCTCAAAAACACTACGCTGAGTGGAAGAAACCAGACGTGAGGCTATGTATTGTATGGTTCCCTTTAATTAAAGCAATGCCCAGAAAAGGCAGATGTATGAAGACAAGAAGTATATTACTGGTGGCCTGAAGCTGAGACGAGAATGGAAATTAACTGCAAGGAGGCACTTTGGGGATGAAGAAATGTTCTAAAACTGGCTCGTGGTGATGGTTGTACAACTTTCTAAATTTACCAAAATCATGGCATCGTACAGTTACAATTGCATGTGCTTCTATTGTATGCTTGTAAATTATACCCCAATAAAGCTGTGAAAAGGACAAGGTAACCAACAAGGGGTAGGAGGGGGGAGAGGTAGAAGTGAAACAAGATTGGCAATATGTTGATTATTGTCAAAGGTGGCTAAGGGGTAATGAGGGCTCCTTATACTCTTCTTTCTACTTTTGCGTGTGTCTGAAATTTTGCGTAATAAAAGAGTTTTAAAAAACCTAACGTTAAAGCAAAAAAGGCAATCACAAGGCTGTTACTGTGTGGCGGTCAGATAACACTTACAGCATATGTTTTACATTTTACAGTGGGGAATGTCCTAGACACTCTTGGGATATGATTTAACCCCCACTGACACCAAATCCACAGAATATCAAGTCACTTTTAATGTGTTAGCTGTGTTAGCTTTTCCCAATATCTTTAGCAGGCACTTGACAAAATCATGGTGATCACATCATCAGGAAGAAGGTTATATTTTCGTAGGCATATTCTGTTTTAGTAAGTGTGATACATTTTGGAAAGGATAAAATTAAGGTAAGCTTTAGTTCAAGGGAAGTCTCAATCTTAGAGAAGTAGACCTTCTAAAACCGTGTCATTTGTAAGAGCTCTGATAGCTGGATTTTTCTATGCCTGAAACCTAGAGACAACATTCCATTTCATTTTTTTTTTAAGACTTTATTTGAGAGAGAGAGAGAGAGAGCACATGAGTAGTGGGGAGGGGCAGAGGAAGAGGGAGAAGCAGACTCCCTGCTGAGCAGGGAGCCCCACATGGGGCTCGATCCCAGGACCCTGAGATCATGACCTGAGCTGAAGGCAGACGTTTAACCGACTGAGCCACCTAGGCGCCCTGTCATTGGTGATTTTTAAAGATTTTTAACAAATCGTTTTTATATGGAAAAGAATTGGAACTAATCTGGAAGTATTAAGGCACATATTCATAATGTACCAGAAATGTAGTCCTATTTCTTAGGGTAAAATATATTCCAAGTATTAGCCAAGATACCAAGGATTTTGCCACTGTGCCCCGCCCTGTCCAGTGTCACATCTAACTCTTTTGTATTGGGGAAGGTGGAAGAAAATGTGAATCCAGGAACTGGAGAGGGATAGATGTTCCTAGGAATTTTCCACTTTGTCCTCCGGAAAGAAGACAACACTTAGATTGCATAATTTCTATGATCCCATCAAACCCTAAAATACTTTGAGTGGTTTCAGTCCTCATCTTAGCAAATAAGGGAAAGGAAGGGTTGATTATTCACTTTCTAGATATTTGGAATCAGAGGGTGAAATTTGGTGACCTCTTTGGGGTCAGACTGGCCAGTGCATTGAACTTGACCTTCAAACCCCTGTATGTCCAGGTCATTTGGTTCTTAGGTGTAGCTCTCTGGCAACTTTTTACTGGCATCTTGTGCACTACAGACCCCCATGCTTTCAGAGGTGACAGCCTCCAAGGCTTATATCCCAGAGATAATCCAGAAATATGCACATCCCTTTATTAGAGAAGGTAATTTCTAGAGAACCCTGACTAGTTTTGTTTTTGTTTTTTTCTCCTCTGCTTCTAGTATATTTCTTCTTAGTCACTGGGTAAAAGTTAAAAATAAACATACACCTTTCTTCAGGAAGGTTGGGAAAAATGAGTTTTATTTCTCTTGAGAAATGGTTCTGCAGAGCTGTCAAATTATTCACCTGTATCAGGTGGGACAGCATCTGATGTTCCTCAGTTGCTTCACAACTTTTTCCCATTATCTTTTTTTTTTTTTAATAGAGAGAGAGGGAGGAGGGGCAGAAGAAGAAGGAGAGAGAGAATCTTAAGCAGACTCCCTGCTGAGCATGGAGCCTCCTCGGGGGCTCGATTTCAGGACTCTTGAGATCATAACCTGAGCTGAAATCCAGAGTCCGATGCTTAACCAACTGCGCCATCCAGACGCCCCCAGTGGGCATTTTATGAGCTCACCTGGAGGGTGTTCTCATCTGACTGTCATTTTTTTCATTGAGGTTAGCTGGATCCGTGCATTCAATTTCATTCTTAATTAACACTTACAAGCGTATGATCTAAGAGGGTTCACCCACAAAAATGAGAACCCAAGATTGCAGAGCCAAGCAAGTCTCCTGTCATACGCTGAGGAGAGAAGAAGAAAAGTGAAAATATTCCTGGACCTTCTCCCTGCCCTAATTTTGCATCAGTGTTGAGAGATAGCTCCTAATTGGGATTTCGAATTCTGGGTGGAGGGCTGATACTGTAGATTGTTATGCTTTGAGTCACTGGAGACTATAATTTCTGTCTTCATTCATTTGGTTTTATTATATAGTTTTAGAAATCTGCTTGAAAAGCCCCACTTGTCTCCTCTTCTTCTCTTCTCTGAGAAAGACTCCTGCACTGTAGAGTCCTACCAAGCAGAAACCACAAACTAGGAAATTGGGGAACCAGGGTCTGTTTTCCTGGTGGATTCCTTTAGGGGAACAGCTCTGCAGCCAGAATAAACATTCCAGTTCGGTTAGTGATAACTTCTTGGTTTTCTATTATCCATGCTAGTGAGGTCATGAAGAATATGCTCATTTTAATGAGCGTCGTGTTTTGTTTAAAGTGTGTGTCGTCTGGTAGAAAATGCTTGGAGGTCAGAAGCCTGCGAATTGGGTCCCAGCTAATGTTTTGTTACTGGTAGCCTATTATGCAGAAAACAGTTGAGCTCCTTTTTTCTGCCTCTGCTCTCTCCTGAGGTGTATAGTGTGAGCACAACTGTGTGCTCTGGGCTGGGCTCAGTTAGATGTCCCTGCACCTCTTGTGGATAAATGTAACTGTGCATCTTGGCTTGAATCCCAGATCCCTCAGAGATTGGAGACAATACTTTCTCTTCCGCCATCTTGTGGGTGCAAGTGAGTGAAGTAAATCCAAAGCAATAGATAACGGCATGAAATCAGAAAGGTTGAATGCTTGCTCCAGACAAATAAAACAGAGAGGAGAAACAAGTTGAGTTTTAGTAGCAGTTTCTCAGGGCGTGTGCTAAGGAAAAAGAGCCATCATGGGCAGCAACAGGAACTGATGGGGAGAAAGGGTGAATCTCCCCACAAAGGGGCACATGCATTCATGAGATGGTCACCCTTTCTGCACGTTCTTACCGGTCACATTGTTTAAGTGAATCCAATAGTAAGAAGTAAATACAAAACAGCCATAATTAGTTTCTGGCACCTTGTGCAATATTCCTAACCCCCTCCCCACCGCCTTGTTAGGGGGTGAAATATTTCACCTAAGTAAATTTAATAGGTAAGTGTCAACATTTCAACCAGTTTGAGTGGAGATTTTGTCAGTTTTTTTCTTCTCTATAATTAGAGAGACTGCCTTCCCTGGCTCTTCCTCCCAACGGCTCGAGGATTTTTCTAAGAGACAAATCCCATTCTGTCGTTCCCCAGCTTGAAATTCTCAAAAGTGTTTTCAGGATGAAGTTCAAACTCCTTCACCTAACATAATAAAGGTCTGATGATCTGGGTCTAGTCCAACTTCCCAGCCTCATTTCCTTCCCCTCTTCCAAAGGCATTCTGTGCTTCAGCCACGAACTATTTCTTACGGTTAAATGAATCTAAACCTTTACACATATTGTTTCTTCTGCTTGGATTGCCTGACCTTCATTAGGCTAATTCCTCTGGATTCAAGCTTTGAGATGCTTCCAAGTGGGCCCCCCTCCCCTATAAATCCCTGGTGCCCCCAAATAAATTGGATGCTGGTCTTCCAGTTTCCCCTGGGACCTCTATCATGAACTTACTCCTGTGCTGTAAATGTGGGACTCCTGGCCTGCCTTCCCCACTAACAGTCATAATACAGACGATTCTTGATCTACCTCACTGGGTTACATCCTGGTGAACCCATTGTAAGTTGAAAATATCATGACATCGGGCACCTGGGTGGCTCAGTTGGTTAAGCGACTGCCTTCGGCTCAGGTCATGATCCTGGAGTCCCGGGATCGAGTCCCGCATTGGGCTCCCTGCTCGGCGGGGAGTCTGCTTCTCCCTCTCCCACTCCCCGTTTGTGTTCCCTCTCTCGCTGTGTCTTTCTCTGTCAAATAAATAAATAAAATCTTTAAAAAAAAAAATATCATGACATCAAAAATACATCTAATACACCTAAGCTACCGCACATCCTAGTTTAGTCTAGCCGAACTTAAATGTGCTTAGAATACTTATACTTAAATCAGCCCACAGTTGGATAATGTCCTCTAACACAAAGCCTCTTTTATCATTAAGCGTTGAAGATCCTGTGTAATTGATCAACTACTGTTCTGAAAGTGAAAAAGGGAATGGTTGTGAGTGCATCGATTGTTTACCCTGGTGATCATGTGGCTGCCTGGGAGCTGGGGTTCCCTGCTGCCGTCCAGCATCTTGACAGAGTATCATACACATAACGCTAGTCTGGGAAAAGATCAAAATTCAAAATTCGAAGTACGGTTTGTACTGACTGCGTATCACTTTAGCACCATCGTAAAGTTGCAAAATCGTCAAACCATCCTAAGTTGGGAACTATCCGTTGCTAGCATTTATTGAGCAGTTACTAAACACTGGGTGCTTTTCTAAGGGTTTTATTTGTATTAACTCATTTAATCCCCAGAGGAACCCTTTACATTAGAAACTAGCGTGTTCTGCATCTTAAAGATGAGGACACTGGGTCACGGGATGCTATTCACCTTAACCAAGGTCTTGCTGCTACCCGCTGGTACGAGGAGATTTGCTCTCAGGCATCCTGGCTTCACGGCGTCAACCACTGTACCCACTGCCTCTGTGTGCAGGGGCTGGGTCCCTCATTAGGGTACCCAGTGGGCGTGCCATATTTATAGGAACGAATGAATGAGTGAGTGCAATGTTGCACTGTGAGCTTGCAGAGCCAGGATGGTGTGAAACAAGGGATATACCAGACTGGCGTTTAAAACTCTCTTTAGGGACACCTGGGTGGCTCAGTCAGTTAAGCGTCTGCCTTCAGCTAAGGCCACGATCTCAGGGTCCTGGGATCGAGCCCCGTGACAGGCTCCCTGCTCATCAGGGAGCCTGCTTCTCCCTCTGCCTCTGCCCTCCTGGCCCCCGCTCGTGCTCTCTTTTGCTCTCTCGAATAAATAAAAAAATCTTAAAGTAAATAAATAAATAAAAATAAAATTCTCTTTAACTTGACTGCCTCCCCGTAGGTGGTTGTCAGGTTTTGGTGTGACCCCTACTATTCTTACCTTGATTAGTAAGAAAAATCTTTATTGTCTTATTTAAACACAGACTGAATTGTCAAGAGAGAAGGGCTTGTGTGTGTGTGTTGGGGGGTGTGTGTAGAATGTTGACTACAGTGGAAGGTAGTGATGACCTTCTGGAAACTTCTGGCCCTCCATGACCCGCAGAGAAACCTGAACCCCTTCCCTGCTGCAACTCATGGCAAAGTCCTGAAAGCCTTCAGAATCCATACCATATACGATGTGTAGGCATCACCATTCTTGTCTCGTTGGGAACGTTGTGACATCAAGGACCATGATTCCATGAACTCACTTCTATCAGATGAAAGTAGCATAACTACCTCTGGTTTTGTGTTTTGTTTTTGTTTTTGTTTTTGTTTTCAGGGAATAATTTCTTTTCAATAAACTGACTGTATCCTTTTAGAAATTACTTTCAGTCATCTTCTGTTTAAATCTGGCAGCATAGGTTTCTCTTTTGGATGCCTCAGGAAGCAGATCAACACATCTCTCTTTAATATAATTTAACTTAAATGATTCATTTTCTTAAATTCTAACCCTGTGCTTGAAACTGTATCTCAGCAGAACAGACAAGTCCTGAGGAATGGTGAGGGGAAAATTATCTTTGAAGAAGGACATATAATTAAATCCTTTGCAAGTAAGCCAATGTGCTATGGCTTCTATCATGATGGATGGAGAAGATAATACATTACTTAGAGGGAGGGAGGTAAACTTAAATCTTTAGACTTCAGCTGAAACACAGAGGAAGAGCCATTTGAAGTGTAAGTTCTGGGATGCTGAGCTCCCAGTTACAGGCTCACCCTATGAGCAGAATCTTAATAAGCTGATCTGCAGAAGATAATGGGAGGTCTGAGAAAATATAGGGTATTTAAAGCATCTTTTTGATACTCATGTTAGGGGTTCCTCCTCCTAAAAAGGAACTGATTTTTTTAGGGTGCCTGGGTGGCTCAATGGGTTAAGCGTCTGCTTTCAGCTCAGGTCATGATCTCAGGGTCCTGGGATTGAGCCTGAATGAGGCTCCCTGCTCAGTGGGGAGTCTGCTTCTCCTCTCCCGCTGCCCCTTCTCCCTCTCTCGCTCTCTCTCAGTCTCAAATAAATAAATAAAATCTTTAAAAAAAAAAAAAAAAGAATTGATTTTTTTAAAAGACCATTTTTCTTAACCGAGTATGTTGGAGGAGAACATGTGTGTTTCCTAAGATCTAGATCCTTCCTATTTGAATGGTAGTATCATTTCTAATTTTAAAAGTCACTGGGAACGAAGTTTGTGAAACTCTGCTGCCTTAGATCTACTTTTCACAAATTATAAAGGTTGCCCACCTTGGGTCATGAATACAGATATTGAAATCATAAGAGCCCAGGCCACTGTTGGACGGTTTGTAGGAATTACTCTGCCTTCGATCTGGGTAGGCCAGAGGAATCTGCATTTTCACCAGCCTCCCTTGGTGAGGCTGAGGATGGAGGACCACAGGTGGGAAACACTGGCCTAAGGTCTTCACCTTCTGGGGGTTCTTCAGGGCCCCAGACTGCCTGTGCCTGGGTCCTGACCCTGTCCTTCTGGCTGCCATCCTCTGCTGGGTGTGCTTGGCCTTGGCCAGAACCTGTCTCCCACCCCCCTCTCTCCCTCAGAGTAGACCGCTTGCTCGGCTTTGCAGAGCCATTTCCCAGAGGACAGGACTCCCTCTGAATTTCCAACCCTCTCCACCCCCAGCACAGACACCAGGCTATAGCTTTTGGAAAGACTTACTGAATGATCAGGAAGCAGAGAAGAAGCAAAACCCTACTAGGTGCTCGGAATCCCTTTTAGTGAAGATCCCCTTTCTTCGGTCCTTGCTTTTCATTTTTTATAAAATAAAAAGTCTCATGGGGGTGGTTTTCCCAGAAGGGACAGCCTGTCAATGGTTGTCCAAGCAACTACCTTTTAGAAGCTTGAAACTACTTAACACTTGGTTTGTTACATTTTTATTTGGAAATAATGTGTGTTTAATGAAAGCTTAAGGAATATAAGGTAAAGTAAAATAAAGCTTAAGGAATATAAGGTAAAGTAAAATAAAACAAATAAATCATCTTTCTCCTCTCCTTACTTTAGAGTTACAAGTAGCTTTCCGGAAAGTTTCTATGCATGTGTGTATGTACATGAGGGATCACACCACTGTATTTCATGGACCCTAAGGTGCCATTGGCTCCATTAATACTCCAGTTTCACAGATGGTGAGATGTGAACAAATGTGCATTTTACTGTTGATAAAATAAAGACAGTTACTCTTCTGAGACTCACTTTTTTTTCTTTTTTACTTCATGGTATTTCATATTCCAAATCTGTATTCAAATACATACCTGTATTCCAAATTTATGAATGTATCATGATTTGTTTAAGAATTTCCTTATTGGGGCGCCTGGGTGGCTCAGATGGTTGGGCATCTGCCTTCGGCTCAGGTCATGATCCCAGGGTCCTGGGATCGAGCCCCACATCAGACTCCTGGCTCAGCGGGGAGCCTGCTTCTCCCTCTCCCTCTGCCTCTCTCCCTGCTCATGCTCTCTCTCTCCCTCTCTGTATCTCTGTGTCTCAAGTGAATAAATAAAACCTTAAAAAAAAAAAGAATTTCCTTATTATTGGACATTCATAATACTTAGAGGTTTCCATATTCCACGTCATCCTGCAGCAAATATCCTTGTTTGTATGTCACTGTATACAAGCAGTTATATTTATAAGGTAAGTTTCTAGAAGTAGAATTGCTGGGTCAAAAGGTATGCACGCAATATATTTTATTTTTTTGGTGCAACTTTTATAACTCTTTGACTAGTTCCTTTTGTTTTCAAGGTTAGAAAGGAATCCCACACACAGATGAATAGCTTCTGCCAGGGTCCTTTGTAGAAAGAATTGTATAATAATAATAATAATAATAGATTGTGTATCTTGCAATCAATGGCATTTTGGAACTGACAGAATACGATGTAGTTAAGTGTCTGTGTTTGTATGTAGATGCCCTTCAAGACTTATTTGGAAATGATTTTCACTCTGATTTAATGATGAAAATAGTTTTATTCTTTTCCCATTGAAGCAGTCTTGGAAACCAGCCAGAGTTTTTCAGATGCCCTGTTTTTTTAATCAGCAACGACTGCTCTCCTTTAGAATTTGCACCTGTAATTTGAAAGCAAGACTTCTTTTACTAAAGAGCCCTATTTCAAGGAAAAATCAAGGCGTAAACAGCAGCTTGACAAACAGTAATGCCATGTCTCTTGGAGATACAGAATTTAGAAGCGGATTCCAGCCCCCACCCCTAACATACAGAGGAGGAAACTTCTTAGGGCTCAACACGCGCCCTAAGAGAACGATACAAAAATAATATTATTAAGTGAACCTGGCCGAGCTCAAAGGCACCCTTTAGTCAGGAAATGATAGCTTTGGTGCAGACGACAGCATTGTCCCTTGTCCTGCTGACTTTCTGGCAGTCTTGTACCTGTGAACTCTCGTGGGGTCCCCATTATTTCCCAGGGGCTCGGCGTGGACGAGTCAGCCCCTTACATCTGCCTCTCCCTTTCTGTTTAATTAGGTTTGAGATCTGTATTCTCCCCTCTACCCCTCTTCCTCCGCCTTTACTTTTTGGTTTTCCAGCTGGTATGCCTTTCGCCTGCCTCTTGGCACCAGGAAGCTTCCATGACATCAAGGGATGGCCTTGGTCCTTGTCTTAAGCAGTTGGCACTTAATAGATGTTCTTGGCTGCCCTGGCGGTCCTGGCCCTTCTTCAGGCTGTTCTGAAAGTGCCCTGGCAGGGTGTCTGAGCTCGTGTGTGCTCCTCTCTGCCCCACAGAAGTTGACTCATTTTCTCACTGGTTATCTGTCCTCTGCCTTGTCACAAAGCAAGGGCCGTTGTGCACGTGCATGATAAAAATTGTTAAACTGCTTCTTGTTAACGGTCACCTGGTATTGCTGGAGACAGTTCTTTGCAGGTTCAGTTGCTTTTTGTGAAATACAAAGATCAAAGACCTTTTCTGCAGTTTCCTCCCCTTCTCAAACCACAGTTTCCTTCCTCTGTATTCAGAGCTTTTGCAACGCACATTCGAATTCTACTTTCTCAACCCGAGTAGCAAATAATATCTGCATCACACCAACAGGACATGAGGGCCGCTTTGTCAGTCACTGCTGGGTACCTGTGAGCAGACCGTCTTGTGAGGCATCTAGAGGGAGAGTGAGAAGTCCCTCTGTCTTAAGGGAGATAAGTCTTAATGGAGGTAGGCCTCGCTGGTTTTCGACTTTTCTGGACCCTTCAGAGAATCTGCGGCAAGCTTGAGGGTGGTGGGGTGATGCTTGGTAACAGAGGAGAGCCGCGGTTCACCCTGGCACATTCTCCAAAAGTGATCCCCCTTCAAGGGTTGTTTAAATAATAGGTTAACTACGACCCAGCAATTGCACTACTGGGTATTTACCCCAAAGATACAAATGTAGTGATCCGAAGGGGTAAATGCACCCCAATGTTTATAGCAGCAACGTCCACAATAGCCAAACTGTGGAAAGAGCCTAGATGTCCATCAACAGATGAATGGATAAAGAAGATGTGGTGTATATATATACAATGGAATATTACGCAGCCATCGAAAAAAACCCCCAAAATCTTGCCATTTGCAACAACATGGATAGAACTAGAGGGTATTATGCTGAATGAAATAAGTGAATCACAGAAAGACAAGTATCATATGATCTCACTGATATGAGGAATTTGAGAAACAAGACAGAGGATCATAGGGGAAGGGAGGGGAAAATGAAACAAGACGAAACCAGAGAGGGAGACAAACCATAAGAGACTCTTAATCTCAGGAAACAAACTGAGGGTTGCTGAAGTGGGGGGGGTGGGAGGGATGGGGTGGCTGGGTGATGGACACTGGGGAGGGTACATGCTATGGTGAGTGCTGTGAATTGTGTAAGACTGATGAATCACAGACCTGTACCCCTGAAACAAATAATATGTTATATGTTAATAATAAATAATAAATAATAAATAAATAAATAACAGGTTAACAAGATTGCTCTCAGACTAACAAGAAGATGAGAGTAAAATTGCTCTGAAATAGGTGAAGACCGGGCGCCTGGGTGGCTCAGTTGGTTAAGCGACTGCCTTCAGCTCAGGTCATGATCCTGGAGTCCCGGGATCGAGTCCCGCATCGGGCTCCCCGCTCAGTGGGGAGTCTGTTTCTCCCTCTGACCCTCTCCCCTCTCATGCTCTCTCTCACTCTCTCTCTCTCAAATAAATAAATAAAATCTTTAAAAAAAAAATAGGTGAAGGCCAGGGGTGGGCAGGGCCCCACATGATTGAAGCAAAGGAGATGAAATGAGAACATTTTATTTATGTATTTATGTGTTTATTTTTGAAGATTTTATTTATTTCAGAGAGAGAGAGAGACCAAGCAGGGGCAGGGGCAGAGGGAGAGAGAGAGAAGCAGACTCCCTACTGAGCAGGGAGCCCCATGTGGGACTCGATCCCAGGACCCCGGGATCATGACCTGAGCTGAAGGCAGACGCTCAACAACTGAACGACCCACATGCCCCGAAATGGGAACATTTTAAATGACCCTCCCAGAAAAGGCACAGCACCCCAGACTCGAGACATTCGGACACCCTCAAAGCACACCCAGGGGTTGCTAGGGGTCTGTGGGTCTCAGGTTAGAAAGTTTGGCTCTCCAGCTTGATGGAAGTTACCTGTAGGCCAAGAAGCCCCGTGCTGACCATTACCTGAATTTGAGCTGTAACACTTCCCAGACGTGCGTGTAACTGGGCCAGTCAAGTTACCTCGCTTCTTTTAAGCCGCTGGTTTTCCATCAGAAGTGAAAGAGAGAAAATCAGGTGCACAGGATTATGGGAGGCCTAACTGGGGATAACCTGGATAAAACCCCTGGCACATCGTGGGATTTCAGCAGTTAGCTGTCCTTTTCCCCTCCTGTGTCCATCTTTGCTTTAGTGAGGAGAGGTTTTCTCCTCTAGTGTGGAGATGGATTTCTGAACAACAGATAGCACTTACGGCACTGAGGCGAATTCTCTCTCTCAGGACTCACATACTTTGGCAGAGATTAGGAAATAAATGTTACTCTTCAGAGCCCCCCCTCCCCACCAAACACACACACAGGATGCCCCTGGGGGGCACTGTCTCAGAAGACCAGAACGGAGTGGGGTCACCCTAGGAGCACCCCTGTGCTCACTCTCAGAAGTCCTCGCCCAGGACAGTAACTCCAGCAGGGGACACACCACTGGGAAGAGCCTGAGTCTGGAGGATCACAGCCCAGCTCTCCACAGTGGAGAAAAGGAAGGTCTCAGAAATCTTGGAGAAGAGAGAGAACCAGACTCGGTCATGGCCAAAGCCTAGTCTTGAAGGCTGATGAAAATGCTCTGAGAGCAGGGGTCCCCCTTCCCTTCCTTCTCCTTTTCCTTTTCCTTCTCTATTCTCCAAAATCCACTTAAGAGTTTTTGAACAAAAACATCGATCCACTTGAGAGTTGGTGAACAAAAACATACTCCAAACGCTTAAACATTCCTAGCTTTGTTTGGCATTCATTTTAAAGGGAACAAAAGGGGGAAATGACAACATGAATTTTGAAAGGTTAAAATGAGTATTAAGAACCTAATGAATGAGCCCTTTGCGATCCATTGGATGGGATAGGAAAAAGGATGATTAGCAAACGTGGAGTAAAATTAGTATGGAGTGTTGATGAGGGGACCTTGTGGGTATTCACTCAGGGAGGAGGAACAAAGCTCTGGGTTGTGGGGTTTGGGTATTAAGCAGAGGAATAAAAGTTTATGGAAACCTGTGGTCCATCCCAGGATGGGCAGAAGGTGACTTCTGTTGTTTCTCCAGGATGATTATAAAGTTCGGGACTGCCTTTCTCATGGCACAGGGATTCTTATCCAGTTTTCACCATGTCCGTCCTTAGAGAACCACTCCTCCCATCTGTGATTCTCTTTTTTTTTCTGCGTCCTTTCTATTGCATTATTTTTCTGGGCTCTTTTTGTTGTGGAAAATAGATGTAGCGTCATGATATGGGCTATTGAAAATAGTCGCTGACAATCTTGTGATTGTAACTCAGGATCGGTTTAAATGCAACTCTTATCTAGAACATTTTCAGTGGGAACCCAGGCATTATGTTTATCAGGAGGAACATGTTAGGTAACTACAGAGTGGTTCCGGGGCTGTGTGCTTTGGGGTGTCGTTTTTTACTTATCTGATAGGCAGACTTTGAGAAAGCCCAGGGTTGGAGGGAAAGTGGGAAACAGGTATTCTCAATCTCAAACACTATTGAAAAGATTGCAAGTTGGCATCTTTCCAGGGAGCAGTCTGTCAATACTGTGGTATCAAGATTGAAAAGACCCAGCGATTCCACTTCTAGGAATTAATTCTTCTGTAATAATTGGACACATGCATGAACGTATTATACTCCATTCCGAGCTTAGCCACTGCAATATTACATGTAATAGAAAAAATCGGAAAGGGCCTAAATGATCATCAAATTTAACCGAACCTAACTGAACTAAGGTTAGCTTAGTTGTGACCCTGCCAGATGACAGAAAGAAGAAAGAACAGTGTATGCTTCTTTTAAATTCTGCGATTTTGTATTAAGAAGCGGCTTAGGATGGAGTGGTTTTAGTTATTACGTATGAGTAGAACGTGATCCTCGTGGTTAAGCAGTTTATAGTCTGCCCGGAAGGCAAGTCTCAAGCATATGACACACATTCGTGTATCTCGCTTAGCTTGTGAACGAAGTGCTAAATTGCAAGGCGTGGACTGATTCATTTATTCAGCAAATATCTGAGTGCTTACTGTATGCTAGGCATTTATATGTTAGGTCCGGGGTTAAAATCAGGAGCAAAGTTTAGGTTTGCACCCTGTAGACAGGGTAATTTGTTCAAAAGCAATTAGCACGCAAATAACAGAGGCAAGAGGGGCTGTAGCATGGTGTCCGGGCGCCTGGGTGGCTCAGGTGGTTAAGCGTCTGACTTCAGCCCAAGTCCTGACCATTCAGTCATAGCTGTGGACTGAGTAACGCTCAGAAGTAGTCCATGCCTCTGGGAGCCTACAGACTTGGTGGTAAAACCAGCTTTCCCATCAGATATGTTCTGAAGGATGTTTCTCTCTGTGTCTCTGTCTCCCTTGTGTGAACACAAGCTGGGGTTTTCTTGACAAATGCTAGGTCAGGTGAAGCGGGATTGTGTTCTGCAGGACTTCTCATTTTGATTCTTCAAGAAGCGTGCTGGATATGGTCTGTCACATTCACTGAAGTCCTTTGCTCATTAATGTGTATGGGACCGGCCTCTTTGGGAATGGTTTGATTTGGCCATACAAAGTCCTATGGAAATCTGGAGAAGGAAGACTCCAGGAATATAGGAAACTTTACCTCTTCTAGCACCTAAAACAATGCTTAGCACGGCTTAATAAATTTTTAGGGGGAGGAGAGCACCCCAGATCCAAAGATCAGAGTGTCCCAGTAAGGTAGTTTTGCCTTAGACTTTATACATATATATGCATAAATACATACATACATATATACACCCACTCACTTGTGTGCGGCTAACTGGGTAAGTGAATGCAAGAAAGGATTCAAAGTGAAGGAGATACTACTTGATTCACCTGTGGAGAAGGGGACCCTCAGAGCCGGGTCACAGAGGTTGGTGTGAGCAGAGCGTGTTTGTGGAAGGTAGAAGAAATTGGTCGTATTGATTGATTCCAATCAATTGATTCCAATTTCCAACTGGAATTGGAAATTGCTCTAGTCCTAGAATTTTGCAGTTTTATAGTGGGAAATAGTAAGGAGGACACTGACCGGTTACTCCAGGATCTGAGCAAAAGAGGCTTTCAGCCTTCAGGGTGCGCAGAAGAGTTTGGACTATCAGACAGAGGGAACTGTGGTAGATTTTTGACCAGAAGAGGGACAGCTTGGAAGTGGCGCTGAAAGAATATTTGACATCTGTGTGCAAGGTGGATGGCAGTTACACGAGCCAGCCAGAGGCACTTGCCAATCCAAGAGTGAGAAATGAGAGTCCTCGTAAGGAAAATAGGGCACCAGGGGGATGCTTGAAAAAAGAACCAGTAAAGCCTGGTGAGTGTGAGGGGTCAAAGCTGAACGCCAAGTTCACTGAAGGCAAGAACAGAAAGAGACCCACACAGTGCGCTGTGGTCTCGTGGATAGAGTCTGGGACAAACTCTGGATATTATGCCCCTTCTCTCTATTTGGGAGGTTCTCTCCCGACCTAGCCTTTCTAATCCAAATCAGTGAGAGCTTGAAATATTCACAGTTGGTGGAGTTCAGCCACTGATTTGGGTTCTTTTTGGAGAACCGGGAGAACAGCCATTGTATGGTGGGGAAGAGCCCGGGCTTTGGTGTCGGAGAGAAATGGGTCCTGATTTTGCCTTGGCTGAAATTCTTACACTGCCTAAGCCGCAGAGGAGGCTAGGAAGGACAGTCCTGTCCTTGTCTATCGAATAGGGATGGTAATAGCATCTCCTTGAGGGCGCTGGCGGCAGTCGGTGAGATCATGTGTGCACGGTGCTTAGCAAGGTACCAGATGCACAATAAACGCTCAGTCACGTTTGCCGATGCTTACTATTCCTGAACTGGGGGAAGAATCCCTGTCCTATGTGTTTGCATGTGCGTGTCTACTTGTTTTTGGTTTTTTTTCCCCCTGAAGAAAAAACTGGTAGGCTGGCACAGGGTCGATGGGGAGGCTGCTGTCAGCCTGGCACTTGGAGGGGGGGAACCGTGCCCTTGGGGGCCGTGGCATGCTGTTCTTTGCAAAACTTGGAACGGGCCCAACGTGGTTGAGCAGACCAAGGAGGCTGGCATAGCGTGGAAGGGAGAATTTCCATGTTTACGGTCATGGAGCTTTTGTACAGGAGTCCAGCTTTGCCCTCAGGTCCAGGTAGGTCGCTGGTCATGTCATCTGCTGTGAGGACGAACCCCCCTCGCCCCCCCCCCAGGAAGGGCTTGAGTGAGTTCCCATGAGAGTTCTCTGGGTTTCTTCCCAGCCCACAGATTGTGTATTATTTTTAATGAACTCAGCATTTCTCCAAGGCTGGGTTAGTGGCACACATTAAAGAACTGTCTTCGTGGGATAGCTGCAGTTTCCACCCTGTGAAGAACTAGTTCTGTGTTTCCTACCTCTGCAGCTTGGTTTCTACATCCCCCACACCGTAGAGCGTTTCGAGAGGCAGTGTTGGCATTCAAATAAATCTTTATGCTCTAGTTCCCGTCCCATCAAAAGGGCAAAGAAGTTTGCAGGTCAGAGCTACAGTTAACCTTTTTTTTTTCCTGTTTCCTCTGCTTTTTTCTATTTACTGTCATCATGTCGATTCTGATACCAAGATAAGGACTACTCTAATTGGGGGGAATGGAAGGCATTTTGGTGTTGTGCGACATTGATTCGGTGACTCACTTGGTGCCATCGATGTACTCTAGAGCACAGATTCTCGTACTTGGCTGCCTAGTAACATCTCCTGGCTTTCAAAAATCCGGATGCCCAGGACCTAGCCCAAATGAATTAAATCACAATCTCTCAGGAAATCAGTATTTTTGGAAAATTCCTCATGTGCTTCCAAAGTGTAACTAAGAACCAGCACTTTAGTATAGTGGGGGCTCTTAACCAGGGGCAGTTTGCCTCTCCCAGTCCCACCCCTCACCCAGGGGACCTTTGGCAGTATCTGGAGATATTTTTGGTTGTCACAACTAGGGGAAGGGTATGTTACTGGTATCTAGTGTGTAGATGCTGCTTAACATCTAACAATGCCCGGGACAGCTCCACCATGACAAATAATTGTCAGGCTCAAAATGTCAGGAGTCCTGAGGTTGAGAAACAGTGCTCTAGAATATTCAGACTTAAAATATAGGATACGCCAGAGCAACGTATATGCCCACGGTGAGGAAATCACAGCACGGAGAAGTTTACATTTTTGGCCTCCCACAAAGATGAGGAAAGGGAGATGGCTTCGTGAATGCCTCTCCCCCTTGAGTCCCCTCCACGCCTCCTGTCACGGTGGTCTGATGATGTGCTCCTCGTCTGCCTTTGTAGCTGGTGCACCTCCTGGTTCTGATTTTTGGGGCAGGATCTCTTCCTGGGGTTCCACGAGTTGATTGTTCTTGAATGGCTTGGAAGAAGACCAAAGTTAGGAAAATTAAACCCATAAAAATTAGCCAAAATAAATGATTTTAAAATAAGCCTGTGAGTCGCTTGTTTTTTTAATATGAAGTTTTCTAAAGTGAGGGCGTAAACCATTTGAAAGTGGTTATGCATGGGCTATAAAAAAAAGTCTGATTTTATGTGCTGTTAAGAGTTCTTTGGCTTTTTCTTTCCTTTCCACTGGAAAAGAGGAGGCTAGGAAAGGCATTTTTTGATTTTAGCACAGTATAGTTTTCTTTGATTTTGAGACATTCTGAAATACTTTTATAACAGGTTAACTTTAACCTATATTTATTATATTGAATCATTAATTCAATTAATTCAATTATATTGAATCATTAATCTCATGAACTCTGTCTTACTCTGGACACGTCCAAGTTTCCAGAGTGTGATATGCTAAAAGATCTTTGCCATAAATAAGTTGTTTTTGTGTTTGTATACACTTGTGAAGTTTAAAGTATTTAGTTAAGGGGAGCCTGGGTGGCTCAGTCAGTTGAGTGTCTGCCTTTGGCTCAGGTCATGATCCCAGGGTCCTGGGCTCTCTGCTCAGCGGGGAACCTGCTTCTCCCTCTCCTTCTGCCTACTTGTGCGCTCTCTCTCTGTCAAATAAATAAATGAAATCTTAAAAAAAAATAAAGTGTTTAGCTGAGGCAGTGAATTTTAATATTGAATATGCATATAACATATTACATATACTCAAAACTGTGTTTCCAAAAACTAACGAAAGTGGATAGTTAGGGCTCTTGAAGTTGCCTTAACTCATAATAAGATCGATTCATTGATCTTATTATGCAGGGGGTTGACTGAGGATTCTTTTTTTGTTTTTATTTTGTTCCTTAAAGAGATTTCAAGTGGTAGCTTTAATGTTCTACCTCAACCGCATCAAACTTTTGTTCTAGAATTCAATTCATGTGTATGAATCTGGGGTTATAGTCGTTTTTCAGTTTTCTCCTGGGTTTTGTTTTTTTTCCTATTGCATAAACTGTGACTCCAGTGTAATGCAGTTTGTTTATTCGGTAAACATTTCAAGCCCCACTATGTGCATTTTGCATTAATTAGTATAATAGCTTTAAAACTTGGTTAGCCTAGTTTAGTGTAACTTGAGGCACTAAGCCAATACTCTCGTGTGCTGTGTACCTTTTACACCTACTGGCTGGAATGTTTTAAATTAAGGCTAGAAGAGTAACAGCTCCTGTGATATTTGGCGTGAATATTCCAAACTTCAGGGTTGGAATAACATACCCTGTTTCTTCATTGAGTTTTAGCAATGACTCCCTCATCCAAGCCTAGTTTTTGTAGCTGTGCTTTTAACTTAATTTATAATTGCATTTTTGGAGGTTCTCTTTGCATATGTAAACATTCAAGTTTTTCCTCTGCCTTTGAGGTTTTGTTGTATGAAGTATGTAGGAAATTAATCCACGCTTATGGTATAGAGATTTTTTTTCCCTAAAATTCAAGTGTCATGTGAACCAATACAAAGTTGGCTTAATAACAGGTGTGCTTAATAATAATCGGTCAGATATTCTCCTACCTGAGGGTCTGAGTGAGTGTCCCATATGTGGGCGTGTGTGTGCTTGTCTCTGTTGCGGGGGTTGTTGTTCTCTGAGATTAGGGTCAGAATGGGAGGATGAGAATCAATTTAGTGCTTAAGGACCAAGTAGAGCCAACCCAAATCTTGAAGTACAAGTAGCCTGGAGCCATTTTGGTTTCTTAGAAACCAGGATTATTGTGGGTTATTCGTATATATATGCGTATAACTTTTATTTTGGTATGTTTGTCTATACCTTTATCCTATTGAAGATCAACTAGGTCAGTGGGTAGCCCCTGTCTAGATATTTCCTGGAACAGGGACCCGTTTGTCCATGCATGTAAAAAGAACTGATTTTCAGGTGCAGGGAATGAAGGATGTAAAGGGTGGGGCGAGAGTTTGTAGTTGAAAATGTTTGAAAGGCATAGACGAGCAAGCAGACACGTTCTGTATATCCTGAAGGCACATAACCAGAGCCAGTGGATCGAAATATGGGAAAACAGATTCTAGCTCATTTCAGGGAGTGTCCAAAGAGTTCATGAACCATGGGTTGGTGAAGGGTAGGGGTGGATGGAGTGAAGAACTGTAGGAATTCCCTTCCAGTGGCGGTCATCAGGAAGACCATGAATGGGATTGGACATGGGAATTTGAGCATTGGACCTGATGATCTTTAAGTTCCTTTCCAGTCTAGCCATTCTGCGAATTTTAGGACATATTACATCCCCTGAAAAGTAGAGAGTGAAGACACCAGCATTTGAAGGGGAATTTCAGATTTGAGAGTTCAGGCTGCCTAATGGTTTTTTCTCTCCAGCTTCTTTAAGTCCTCCTGCAATTATACCCCCTCCTTGCCAACATCAGCTTCTTTTTCCATTTGGGAACATCCTCATCAGCATCAGAACATGCCTTTTTATCTACTGCCTTGAAAGGCAAATGACAAACAAAATTCCTGGAACCCAGAGTAGTAGCCTGCCAGTTCCCTCTGGGCTTCTCTGCTCTCCAGCTGTGGTGGAAACCCCAAAAAAGTTGTCTCTGATTACAGCCTCCCCTTCTTGGTGCCCCTTCTCACCCCTCCACTCTCCAAAACCAGAGACCTCCTTTTTAACAAATCCCATGGCCGCTTCCCCATCCTCATAGCCTCTGCCATATTCTGCATCATCCATCCCTCCCTCTTCTTAAACCGTCTTCTTGACTTGGCTTCCTCTTTTCCACTTTACCTCAGTAACCTCCCCTTTGGAGGCTCTCTACATTCTGAAGTGCTCCAGCTCCGTCCTTGGCTCTTCTCCACACTCTCTGGGCAGTGGTTCTTAACCTGGCTTGGGCTGCGAAAAATGCGTTTATTTGAGAGAGCGAGAATGAGAGAGAGAGAGAGTACACGAGAGGGGGCAGGCTCCTCGCTGAGCAGGGAGCCCGATGCGGGGCTCGATCCCGGGACTCCAGGATCATGACCTGAGCCGAAGGCAGTCGCTTAACCAACTGAGCCACCCAGGCGCCCGGGTAGGTCCTCTTTAATTAATCCAGAATCCCCAGGGAAAGACCATGAACATCAGTCATTAAAATGTTGTTTTGTTTGTTTGTTTTTGTTACTAATGTGTGGCCAGGATTGAGAATCCAGGTGATTTATCTAGTCCCATGGAATCAATACCAAATACCAGCTAATGACTCCCAATTAATGTATGTATAATTCATCTTTCCTAGATGCTAGACTCAATTATGCTCTTGTCTGTTTTACACTTCCTGTAGGGATAAGCACCTTCACTTCACCCGCTCCCTCCGGCCCCCCAAACCTGCTCCTCCCCTGGCTTTGCCCTTCTCAATCAACACATTGGATATGCAGTTCTCAATCTCAAAGCCTAGGTGACCTCTTAAGTCCCTCTCCTCCTTCCCTCGGGGCTACACAGCTGATCTAAGAGGAAGTCCTGTCCATTTTCCTTGGTGATTACTCTCCTGGTTATCTTCTTGCTTCTCTTTCTGTTCCCTTTCATCTCCTTTGCAGCCCCCTCCCTCTTCTTTGTCCCTTCAGTGTTGGCCTTAGTTTGACTTTTCTGCTGTTCTTCTCATTCCACTCTCTTCCTTGATCATCCTACGCGTTCCTGAGCCTTCAGATTCCCTCTATGGCAATGACATCCCAATGTATATTTCAAGCCCAATCTCTCGTCCAGGTTCTAGACCTGCATGTCCAGCTGTGGAGTGTTCAGCAGCACTAGGCAACTCAATTTCAATGTGAAATGAGGTGAACTTACCCTCTCTGCCAGTTTCCTCCCAGTGAATTATGCAGTTGAATATCCCAAAATCTGCAAGGCGTCTCCCTCTACCTCGTCTGTTTGCCCCATCCGTTGCCACTGTGATCAATATTGCCAATATGAAATAGCTGTAGAATCTGTACACTGCTTGTCAGCAGGCTGTTCCTGTTGGAATTTCTGCCTCCCTCCTTCCACACCCCCCATCCCATCACCCGAATACATGCACATGACCTCCTCTGGCCCCTTGTTTATCATGAATCCTTAGGGCTACCATGGGGCACAGTAAGACCTCAATAAATATTTGTTGAATACGTGTGGGAAGGCAGTAGCTCTGGATGGTAATCACCACCCATCTTCCAGTTGTGATTTACCTTGCCTTAAAAACTGAAAGGTTTCCAGAGTCGACAATTTCTGTTTTGTCGAATAGTTCATATGGGTTTCCCTCAGCTCCATAGTTTCCAGGGGATTATTTAAAAAAAAAAAAAATGGAACTAAGAGAAGTAGGTGGGCGTCGGCTAGCCAATCATTCGCACTCTGTGCTCTTTGAATGGCCATGGAGGGCTGAGCTTGGGAGGCTGGCCAAACAGTGCAGACAAAGCAAACCACCTTCATGACCCAGGGAGGCAGGGAGGCAGACTGGCTGTGGCTGGAGCCTCTGCAGTGAACTTTTTCAGCGTGGGCATGCAAAAGCCAGGATCCGAATGCCTGAGAAGTGCCGGGACTTGTCTGAACTGTTGATTGCATTTTCAAACCTGTTTGGGGAGGAGGAGGCTGGAACACAATGGCGTGCTTGGGTCTTATCTGCAGCCGATCTGATTGAAAAGGAACAGACAAGAACTTAATCGTGTTTAACCGTTTGTAGGAACGTACGGGGGACTTTCTCAGTCTCCGTTGCCATGATTCTAAAGGAGAACGGGGAAGGGTTTTTTTTCCTTTAGAAGGTTCGGGTCCGTGTTTCAGACTTCACCCTCAGGGCTGGGAGCTTCTGGGTGAGGTTTCCACGTCTCCGTCCTCTTCCAACTCCTATCTGTAACCTCTTCATGACAAGGCTTAGAAGGGCCAACAGTCAATGCTGAGTCAGAGGGATAAGCAAGAAGGGAATGACACACTTCCTGCCCTAAGTTCTAGGGAGTTTTTATGGTTTGTTTTTCTGTTTTGCTTTGAAGATTCCCTAAAAAGACAGAAGATCGCCCTGGCCCATCTTTGGGTCAGCCGCCTCTATTTATTTCTTGATCTCCTAGGATACCTACCCTGCTATGCCTCCTTGTTACTCAAAGGTGTTTTTTTGTTGTTTGTTTATTACCAAAGCATCACATGCTTGTGCAGTATATTTATCAACTATCATTAAACCGAAAGAATGAAAAATGGGGGAGGAGGGGGAAGGTACTCCTTAATTTTACCACCCAGGAAAAAACGTCAGAGAATATCAATCCAGGCCTTTTCTGTACACCTCTATTTTTTTCTCTACAAAAATTATATGGTACTTAATAAAATTTCTTTTATCTATTGCTTTGTAGGCTTTGCGAAGAGTTCTCACGTTATTAATTACTTGACACGATCGGTCTGAAAGACTGTATTATGTGCCATGATATGGACGTGCCATAATTCACTTAGCCCGTCCCCCAGACTGATACTCAGGCTGCTTTCAGCCTTCGGCGTTATTAGAACACCACACAGCTCCCTCGGACTACAGCTGCCCACACTTGTCCCCGTTTCATTGGATGTAGTCCTGGAAGTGGTTCAAAGGACATGTGGAGTTTTCAGGTTTGGGTCTTTCCTGCCACCCCACCTTCCAGACATTGGTCCTGTTTTACATTCTCACCATATAAAACTCTCACCATGTCCCATATGGCGCTGTCTATTCTGGCCTTTGCCTGATTCCCATCTGCTTCTCACACCCTTCTTCTTCCTCGTGCTTCCAGCATGCAGCCCCACCACCCCCTTTCTGCTCCTTTCCCTGCAGCATGCTAAGCTTGTCCCGTCTCGGGCTGGTGCACCTGGTCCTCCTGCCACCTGGCTTGCTCTTCCTCAGGCTCTTGGCACACTCCTCCCATGCCACCCCTGCCAGAGTGGTCTCTGTCACCACTCGCCGTTCATTTCCAGTCTGGCACCTCTCACCATCTGTCCTTCAATTATTTATGTGTTTTGCGGGTTGCCGTCTCTCTCCCCCGTGGAATGTTAATTTCGTAGCTCAGGCAACCTCGTGTATTTTCCTTTGCGCTCTGTTCCCGGCTTCTCCGTCAGTACCTGGCGTGCAGTAGGTGCTGGATAAATACAGGTGGGCGCTGTCGAATGAATGGAGAAATCTCCCTGCCGTCTACAAAGGTACAGTGGACTGCAGAGGAGGAAATGGGGACAGCAGGGGCTGTCCCTTGAAGCAACATGTGCTGAATGCTATGCCAAAGCTTCCAGGTGGCACAGGGAGACAGGAGTGGGGGCTGGCCTCTGGCTGCCAGCATCCTGCAGGGCTCGTGTGAGCTGAGCCTCAGGTCACTGGCCGTGGTCTGTGACTGAGGATGGTGGAAAGGACATAGAGGCCGGGGAGTGCGGGTGAGCGGAGGTCCAGAGGGAGGACAGCAGGAAGCCGGCTGTGGCCAGGACTGGGGGCCACCCCGCGTCCCGTGCAGAGGATGGCCTGTAAATGAGGATATGCAAGCCCTTTTTAAACTCAGTTCTAGGCACAGATGGTGGGGTTAGGTGACGGAGCCGCACTTTGGGAAGATGTCCTGGGAGAGCAGCTAAGTGGAAGGAGCAGGTCCTGCCAGAGGATGAGGTCTGGCTGGAGGTGGGTGACAAGGAAGGCAGAAGGGGCATTTCAGAGGCGGGGGAACAGGTGGGCTTGGGGGCTGGTGGGAGGGGGAGCGAGGGGTCCACAGTGACACTGAGGTATCCGGGCTGCATGACCAATGGGTAGGTGAGATACGGAGCCCCAGAGGAGAAGCCGGTCCAGAGTGCGGGAGCATAGGATTTCAGTTGGGGTCTACCCCTCTGCTGTATGACTGAGCACTTTGGAGACTGAACCAGCTCATGGGCCCTCCCTTGCCCTGAAGGGCTTCGGGTGATGGGAAGAGAGAGGCAGGGGGGCCAGAAATAAGCCACAGGATAGCGGCCTCGGGCTCCCACGGCCCCCTTTTCCTCTGACGTGTGGAAGGAGCCGGTCCGTGTCAGCTTGCCGTGGGGTGAATTTGTTCCGTTGTGAGGCTGGGGAGGATGGGGTGGAGCACAGCTGGCTGTGTGTTGGCTGCATGGGCACGGCACTCTGGGTACAAATGTCACCCAGACCCGGGTGACGTAGCGCGCTCGCCCTGCAAACGGTCAAACCTGATACGTGTTCTTCCTAAACGGAAAAATCTGAGAAACTTTACTCGAGACACGCTGTCATTTCTGATTACTCTCTAAATGGACAAGTTTCTGAAAGTTATGTTTTGTTTGTTTGTTTTAGGTTTGAAAATAACTGCGGGGGGTAAAACTGCATAATGACAGGGACGCCTGGGTGGCTCAGTCAGCGAAGCGTCTGCCTTTGGCTCAGCTCATGATCCCGGGGTCCTGGGATCGAGCCCCACTTTGGGCTCCTTGCTGAGCAGAGAGTCTGCTTCTCCCTCTACCTGCTGCTCGCCCTGCTTGTGCTCTCTCTCTGACAAATAAATAAATAAAATCTTTTTTAAAAACTGCATAATGACAAAGCTGTCTATCCTCTAAAGGAGGAAGGACCAGTAGAACTGCTTGGTGGCGTTCCCTGGAAAGTTGTCTTTTCAAGAAACCAGCTTGTGTCACCTCTAAAGCAAAGGGTTTGACAGAATCCACATGACAAGAACAGCAGAAGCACAGCGGGGAAGGCAGCAGGACTTGGTGAATGAGGGACCATCCGAGCCCAGAGAGGAATCCACAGTGACCACGGGACAGGGTGGTAGTGGAAGGCAGAGAGGTTAAAAACACAGAGAAAAATAATCGGGTTTGGCAGGGGAGGGATGCGGGGGAATTCAGCTCGGGAAATATCATATGTTGCATATTAACTAGAAATTCTAGAAATTTATAGAGAAATTGACTGTGCAATTGGAGAGTTTTTCTTGGCAAATAGAAAGTTTAATTAGCTTAGTGTTCTCTCGCTAGGGCTCATGCTCAGTTTCACAGGGAGGTTTGAAATGGAAGAATGCTAGAAAGTGTCAGGATTCCATTTATATTCGGTTCAGCAGAAAGTAAACCACATTCGAGTTCCAGCATATTTATTGCAGCAGACGCTCTGTTTTTTGTTTTTTTTTTTTTTACCTTTAAATGCTGATCTAGCGTTTTCGTTGGTGGCATGGGTGTGAAGAGAGCCTGGAGCCTGTGTCTGAGGAAGACAGACATAAATGCTCCTTCTGGAGTCCTAGGGTCCGGTCCTCACTGCACTTGCCCTGTTTAACCAGCTAGCGATGTGATTTGGGGCACGACTTTCGGCTTCCTTGGGCTGCTTCCTTTTCCTTGCTTGTGCAAGAAGGTTGGATGATATTGGAGGTCCTGCCAACACCGAAGTTCCATGAATTTCAAGAAAGAAAAGAGAAAGATGGTCTTCTTAGGTGGGGGAGGGCTCTGAGTGGCATTGTATAAAATTTATGCTTAAAACATGGAAACAGATACGATGTGATAGAAAGGTCTACCACCCCACGCTTATTTTTTTACGCAGCTCGTTCTGGGGGGAGGCTGTGAACGGCAGCAGACATGATAACAGATTTGAGACGTCACCCCCCGCCCCCAGTCCTGTCTCGGAAGCCATACTCATACCCGCTCATACTGTCTCACTCACTGTTCTCCTGGCTTTGAAAGTTGGGTTGCCAGGTGTTCCTTTTATTTTCTAGATGCTGAACTGTTTGTGCTTTCTGTCTGGTCAACCAAGGACACTTTCGTGAATATGATAGGAAGAGAGAAAGCCAGCAGATTCAGGGCAAGCCATACCTGGGTTCCTGGGCTGGCGTTGCGCTGAGCAGGTGCATGTGTGGTGCTCGCTCTCCTCACCTGTAACCTGGGGATTGTGGCGCCCATCTCCTGGGGTTTCAGTGAGGAGGAGTGAACATGGGGAAAGCATCATGCGTGCCTCCTGGCATTGAGAGGGTGCTTGACAGCAGTGGGATTTTCCCACCCTTGTCTAGGCATGAATCATGTGCTTCTTTGCCAATGCCAGGCATCCCTGGGTGAGAGAGGGTGGGTCTGACTACCTGCTCTCTCCGTGGCAGCATCTGTGAGATGCTTCTAGAGCACCTTGCCAAGCTCAGGCACTGACTCTCCTGGAATGACTCCCACTCAGCCCGCTTTCTTCCCTGCTCTGCCCGGGACTTCTTCATCCTTGAAGAAGAGCAGAGGGACAAAGAGAAGCAAGTCAAATTGAGGAAGAGGCTCTGGTGCGGGCCATGGTTTTCGGGAGGCCACTGAAAGAGTTGAGGTGGCTGGAGGAGGCAGAAGAGAGGAGGTCTGGAGAGGCCCTAAAGCGGGGGGAGGGGATTAGCCCTCTTCTTGGGGGCCATGACGGTATACCCTAGGGACTAGGGAGCATCTTGGAAATGCCAGAGCGGGAAGGTCAAGGTGTTTTGCAGACATCTCCAGTTCTGTCTCTAAGGCTGTACAATCAGATGAAGTAAACAGATACAGGTATCTTGCTCATGCAGGCACAAATTTCACAATTGTTGTGGAGATTTTGTTGAACATGCAGCCGATAAGGATGTGGGTAACTGTCAGGCAGTATTTTTCTTGGGGTATGTAAAACGCAGTTGATGAAACTAGGCCAGAGAGAGTGTGCGCTCTGGAGATGGTTCTGGGAGGGTAGGGCTTGCAACGTCCTGTTGGCTCTGCTGCTCAACCTCTTTTGCTCTGCCAGTCTCTGTGGAAACTGGGATTGCCACCCGCTTTCCCTGGGTGTAGGGACCGTGGAAGGATGTAAGTGATAGAGCCTTGCTCTGAGATGCCTTTCTCTCACCGAGAGAAAGTGACTCTCAGTGACCAGTGTCTTTTGGAGCACCTGCATACCGAGGAGGAGAATCTGGTGTTCCAGAGTCATGTGGTCGTAGATAGATGGTGAAGAAATGCCATAGAAGATGGACCCTGACTTGCCTAACTTATTTAGCCTTACGGTGAAACTCCAGAGCGCTTCCAATCATCGGCAGTGCCAGGAGCGGGTGATTGGGGGAGGTGGGGTGCTGAGGCATGCTCCCCAGAAAAGACAGCCAGGTGCATTCCTGAGCACAAACCGCCTTAGCACAGCTGAATCTGGACCGATTCCTCGGTCAGTGGGCCACCAGGCCTGGAGCGCCTGTGAGGACCCTGCCACCATGTTGGCGGCTATTTTCTGTGATGCTGGAGGCTCCCTCCTCCAGTCTTCCCTTCCCAGGCCTTCACAGTGCAGCTCCACCCTCCCCTGCTGTAGTGGACAGACTGGTTGTTGGTAGCCACCTAGCCACGCATTTACCACCGAGGCCCCATTTTAAGGAAATGTGAGAGACCAGTTCTTCTGTTTAGATGGGGCATTTTACACCGTGTAACTTGGAATCGCCAATGGGTTAGGGTTTGCAAGGTCATTGTAATTCTGAATCTTGTCCTTCCGAGACGAGGAGCGTAGTCTCTCGGCACCTCCTGTGACCCTTAGTCTCTGATGACGTTGTCATAGCCTGAAGGGGCCCCTGAGAATTTGGGGAGATGACACAAGGAACGCATAAGGATGGTTTCTCAGATGTAAGCTTCATGAGTTAGTCACATGATAACAGGCTGCAGACCCATAAGAAATGGATAATGTATTTGGTTTTTTTTTTTTTTTTTTAAGATTTTATTTATTTATTTGACAGAGAGAGACACAGCGAGAGAGGGAACACAAGCAGCGGGAGTGGGAGAGGGAGAAGCAGGCTTCCCGCCGAGCAGGGAGCCCGATGCGGGGCTCGATCCCAGGATTCCGTGATCATGACCTGAGCCGAAGGCAGACGCTTAACGACTGAGCCACCCAGGCGCCCCAATGGATAATGTATTTGTAAAGTGATGTGGATCTGGTATCTCTTTCAGCCTCCTTCCCGAATCAGCAGTAGGCGTTTGGTTTATAATTCAGGTCAACAATAATGCTCGTTGCTCTTTGAGCCCTCGCTGTGCATCAGGCAAGGTGTTATTTGCTTCCCATGGTTCTCTTTACATCCTGAGAGCAATTCTATGAGGTAGATGATGTTATTCGCATTTGACAACAGAATAAAATTGCTCAGAGAGGTGACGTAACTTGCAATTCTATCAAACCAGGAAGTGGCGTAGATGGAATATGAACCAGGACCAGTAGACTCCAGAGTATTTGCCCATTGCTTTCCACTTGGTGTGTGTTGTGCTGAGTACCTGGTAGCCTCGGGACAGTGTCATTGCTATGGAGAATAAAAATAAAATCAAGAAACTTACCATGTAGTTGAGGATAAGATGGATAGACCACTAAAGATAATTCATGGACAACTGTGATAGGTACGCAGAAAGTCTTACCAGGGAAATTCAAGGGAGGTGCCAGGGGGGTTTAAGGGGGAAGCTGAGATCCTACATAGCTGGTTGGGACAAAGTGTTCGTAGAGGCGGTGACCTTGGAAGTGGGCCTTGCTGGACTGGTAGAATCTTGCCCAGTGGGGATGAATAAGGGAACAGTTTGTGGGTGGTGATGATTGTCAGATGCTCAGGTAAATCGGCAAGCTTCTGAAGAGACTATTAGATCGTATATACGCATATATCTTTTTTTTTTTAAGATTTTATTTATTTATTTAACAGAGACACAGCGAGAGCAGGAACACAAGCAGGGGGAGTGGGAGAGGGAGAAGCAGGCTTCCCGCTGAGCAGGGAGCCTGTGCGGGGCTCGATCCCAGGAACCTGGGATCATGACCTGAGCCGAAGGCAGACGCTTAACGACTGAGCCACCCAGGCGTCCATAACTTTCCTTAAAAAAAAAAAAAAAAAA